>NC_053027.1:497496661-497646170 GCF_003073215.2 Triticum urartu | reverse complement strand
GTTATGTTCAACTAAAATATTTCGCTACGTGTATAATGCATGCAACCTACTACTCAAATGAACGTTTTAGTGCATTCCAAACGTATATACTACCGCTTCAATATGAACTAAATTTGAATTCGTTTCTCTATTTGAATAAGATCTACAGTAATGATTATTGTGAACTCAAAGCATTTGAATTCGTTTCTCTGTTTTAATAAGATCTACAATCATCATTATTGTCAAGTTAAACCATCGTTTGTGTATTATCTTCACAGCACACCACATGATTAGTCTCGAGTTACATATGAATTATGTGTACTCTTATATGAACTCCAACTAGATTTTTTGAATCCACTTTATTTTGATTTCAAATCACATTACATTTCTAGCTCTAGCTAGATCTTCACAATCTAAACCATGTCTCATATGTATAATGTGTTTATCACATTATGTATGGTGCCCCGCCCCCTACGCCTACAAGTATTTAGATGTGAGTTGCAAACACCACACATTACCACAAATTCAAATAAAATGTGAGAATGTTCGATATATAGTATTGTTTAGATTGTTTGATATTTAGTTGTAAGCTGCGAACGCCACACATTATCACAAAATTCAAATAAAATGTGAGATTGTTTGATGTATAGTATGGTTTAGATTGTTCGGCATTTAGCTGTGAGTTGCAAACGACATGCATTATCACATTATGGTATAACATGTGCACAGCACGTGTATCACCGCTATATTCATGCATGCAATGTTTAAAACACTATGATCTCCTATTCAAATATATGAATCCGCTTTCATATCAAATTATGATCTTTGTTAGTCTCTTACACCCACACAATCCTCTAACCTTTGTAGCTACCACTAACTTTCTCTCGTGCATGCACATGCCCTCCTCGCCCTCCCCCTCCCTCGGCATTCTATCCACCTGGCACTTTCATTTTATTTTCTTTAGGTCATTCTCCCAGAGTCTCCACAACTCCTTTCCGACACACACCGATCGATAAACCTCTCCAGCGGTGCCTGCCTACAACATACAAACACATCTTCAATCTCCTCCTTTATGTGTCCTTGCCTCGTGTCTCTCATACGGTCAGACACACGTGTAAACTCTCGCCCCTCTTTTCATCGCTCTCACAACCGCACACTCCTCCCCCTATCTAACTAGTAGTTGGGCCTCTCGCACCACCTCCTAGCTCCATTCTCTCTGTCTATCCGTCTCGTTGGGCCTTATTTGCCTCTAACAAATGGACGTACACCGACCGATCTCTCACTATACATATAGCTAACTAGGTCCTTATAACTCGGTTTTACCCACATGTCAATTGATCTACCTCATTAGTTTTGTCTCTCCCTTCCTCCGACAAACAACAATTGATATACCGATCTAGTTAGGTTTGCTTACCAAACACATGGTTCCCCTTCATCATCCATGGATGTGTCCCGATAGATCTATCACGCACAGGCACACACAGAAACACATCCCCACTCTTATTGATAACATTGCAGTTCCACCCTTAGTTTGTCTAGTAGGCCTCTCCCACCATCTTCGAGAAGCAACTCCATCACCCATCCAGCACTCTCCCCCTCTCCCTCCCTCTCCCTCCCTCTCTCCCTCCTCTCTCTCTCTCTGTCCCATCATATTTCCCGTCCTTCAGTTATGTATGGATGTCGACCTATCTCCCTCAAGACATAGCTGGGTCTCTCCTTCTCAACACATATACGAGTCGTTCTACCTCTATAGTTAGGCCTCTGCCTACCCCTCCCCCCCCCCCCCCCCCCCCCCCCCCCCCCCCCCATCGAGCGCTCTAGTCATGTCTCCCTGCCACACACAAACTTGACGTGTGCCCTCTAACGTTCTGGTAGGCTAGTCGCCCTATATCTTTGACTTGTACACACAAATAATTTCCATGGCTCTCTTCATCGATCTCGCACCCACCCACTTGATCCTCTCTTTGACTCTATCGATAGCTATGACCCCTCCCTCTCTTCTCATGGATTGCCCGAACCTCTATGTATGATATGGATAGGCCTCCATTTCACACACATTGCATGCAAAATTTTGTTTGAGATGTCATCGACACATATTCCCACAAATAATTCACGAAATCAACCCCCACCCCACCCCCCATCCCAAAACAAAAAACACTCACAAACGCGGTTTGTATCTCTCACACACACACCATGTAGGTGGGGGACGTGCACGAAGAGAAGAGGTGCATGCACGACGCACGTACTCCCGTCTCTTTCCCAACCACACCCGCGCGGGTACACAGTGGAGCTCATTTCTGTACGAAAAAGGCAGCCCACGTGGTAATTTGGCACGTGTACTGGTTGTCCACTTGGTGGAGGGAGGATCGTCTACCACGGGTGAACAAAAAAATTGCGACTTGATGCGATATGTTAAATTAAAAAAAGAGGCAAACCATGTGGGGCCTACCTTAGAGGCAAGGCTCTATACACTGGAGTACTTTTGATGTGTCCCGTCAACTCGCAAAACGAGGAGAAGCTTGCTTAGTACGCCGTCTCCCCGTCTCACGGGCGTGGTGGCTCGCAGGATGAGGTGAAGCTTGCTTACCACGCCTTACGCCCGCTCCCTCGCCCACGCGCGTGGTGGCTCGCAGCCCGAGGAGAAAATTTTACTACTCCCTCCGTTTACTCCTCGTCCCTACTACCTTGGTTATAGAGATTATACTATCATATTGTTTGGAATATATATGTCCTTTAGTAGATTTCAATATGAACTACTAGTACATACTCCAAACACTGATGTATATAGACTTATTTTAGAGTGTAGATTCACTCATTTTGCTCCGTATGTAGCACTCTCCCTCGCCCCTCGACCCTCACCCACGTGGTGGATGTGTAGCAATTCATTCGGTCTCATATAGCCAGAACGATATATACAGCACTACCATTATTGCTCGACTTCCCGAAGAGGCGAAGAGCCAATCGCAAGGTTAATATCTTGGAGATGCCAAGCGCAAGGTTATAGGAGAACGAGTAGTAGGTGCCGCGTCATTTATAAATAAAGTTTTTTTTTCTTCAGTGGCACGTACGCAATATGATAGGTTCATATGGAGAGAAAAGGAAACTGCTCCACTATATACATAGTTAGGACGGGCCAGCCTACACGGTTGCTTGCTGGGGTTGCTCTCTTCACACTCTCTCGCACAAAACGACTGTGGCCACATCTCTAACATCCCGGTGGATCACGTCCACTTGGGAAAGGGGTGGATGCTTAGTGTAGATGCGGTGGCCGTCGCTGATGGCGAAAAACCACTGTCGGCACGTCCCGATCAGGGGTCCCCGCCGTTCTCTCTCACAAAGCCGGTGCAGTTGCCTTCGTCCCTTGCTCACTGCCGTGACGTGGGCAGTTGCCGCCTCCCGCCGCCCTCCTCAAGGTTGAGCTACGTCCCTTAGGTACAACTCCCTTTATAGCCGGCTTGCACCACTGCTCCAGCTGCCCACATCACTCCCTGTGGATATTTCTCTACTTCTTTTCCCCGCACATACCTCTACTGGCTTCTACGTACTGTATTTGTGATGAGTTTATGTCTCATCAACTAGTCCCAGTAATCTTATTCTAATCATGCTTGTTCAATTTCTTTGCCACAGGGATGCTCATCTCGATTTCGGTGAAACTGCACAAAATGATCCGATGGTCAAAAGGTTGCAAACTTCATTTATTAGGAAGCTCGAACGTTGCCAGCAAATTGAAGCCTGGTCAGGGTTCACGGTTCAAGGGCTAGGGACTGCATGGATCATTTTTTTCTTTAGCTGCCTCTGTTCCAAAATAAGTGTCAACTTTAGTAGTAGTACAACTTTGTACCAAAGTTTGCACAAAGTTGAGAAACTTATTTTGGAACGGAGGGAGTACATATTTGCTATGATATGTCAATCATTGAGATGCAATAGCATGCATGTTAGTCTCCTTTGTATTTGATGAAATGTTGCAACGGGCAACCTTGGACGCAAGATACATGTAACAGAAGCTGGAAGCTTCATAGCATTGTACAAATTTATCTCGCTGATAAATTACAGTACGTACTATACTAGTACTTCCTCCGTTCCTAAATATAAGTCTTTGTAGAGATTTCACCATGAACCACATGCGGATCACTGAGCCTGTGTGTTTTCACTGCTCTTGCACGCCTCCGCTGTAAGAATGGAGAAAATTGTAATCTAGTAGGTATACCTCCTTTCGCCGAAAGCGTGGGACATCCAGCAGTCCTACGACCTCAGTAATAAAGACCAATGAGCCGTCGAATCACATAGACCCAGTAGTAAGTTGGACAGACGAAGCAACAATCACTCTTGCGCTAGTGAGAGGTCGCATCCGCTCTACCCGGGCATGAATGCGGCACCGATTCTTTGGAGCGGCGCTAACCATTTCGGGCGGGAAGCACGCGCGGGCGATGGAGGGGCTTTGGGTGGGCCAGGCTGGTCAGGAGCAGCCGTGGCAGCTGTCCGCATGTCCCTACTGGACACGCCCGGAAACGAGAGGATGCACCGACTCTCACGGCTAAAATCGTACACTACACAACATCTCTTTGTAGGAGTAGGTCGATCTGTCACTCTCTCTAACACACACATGGTGTTAAACACACACGCACACACACGTGCGCGCACACGCTCGCACCTTGGTCCCGTTGCACCTTCTAACGTGACTTATTACACCTAGATGGAGGGAGTAGTAAGTATACGAGATACGGTGGCACACTGACTTAATTCGAATACAAGTGCCCAAAATTTGTGTGCATGTTATAATAAGGATTCGGGAATGTATAAAAGGTTATTTCCCTCCCGTTGAACATAACGGGAGGGTTGTGTAGCTGGTTAGCATGTTCGCTCATCAAACTTGAGGTCTCGGGTTCGATGACTACACTTGAGCATAATTTGTGCCAGGAGGATTCTTTGACTGGTCAAAATGTTTTCTAGGGTTTGCACACTTCACACTCTCTCTCCAGTATATATATACACGCTGGAGCCTCAGCGCTTGTAGTTGCTCTCTTCACACTCTCTCGCCCTCTCCTGCTGGAGCCTCAGTGCTTGTAGTTGCTCTATTCACACTCTCTCGCCCTCTCCAGATCTAAACAAGACTTTGTTGGCCTCTCTCTCCCCTCATTGCTGCTCAAAGAGCCGGCAGGATCCGTCCGCCGGGAAGGGAAGGAGGCCTAACGCTGGACTACCGGCGCAGCTGTTCACTTTCCACCCAGCAGCGGCGCGGGAGGGCCTCTGACCCCTTCTTCTTCACCGCCGTCCCGTCGCCCGCCGAACCACGCCCCAAGAACCTTAAGGTATAATTTACTTACTCCACATGCATTGCTCTAGCTGCATGTATACCATGAATCTAGGACGCGGTTCAAAGAGGAAAGGAGTGGGAAAAGTTGTATATAGCATGAATCTCAAACGTGGTTCAAAGAGGAAATGAAGGGGGAAAGTTGTATAGCATTAATCTAGGACGTGGTTCAAAGAGGAAAGGAATGGGGGAAAGTTGTGGGGAAAGTTGTATCGCATAAATCTAGGACGTGGTTCAAAAAGGAAAGGAAGGGGCGAAAGTACTAGTTCAAAAGGGAAAGGAAGGGACAAGGCTGTAGAGTTTGAGCAGGACTAGATTTGTTGCGCTCACATAGGGAAAGGCGTATGATAACAAAACTGGGACCAACACGGACTGACACGGAGTTTTTTTAGTCCCTACACCAAAATGTCCCTGTAAACAAACACCCTCTAATAATGCCGCTGCAAAATTGATGCAATGCCACAGTTAAAAGCAAATTACATGTTTAACGAATTTTATTGTTAATATAATCTCTATGTTGATATTAATCAATGCCACCGTTTGAGAAATGCTACTGTCTTGCTTTCTTTCCCATTTAGATAAGGTATATGCTTCTTTTTGTTGGCTTCTGTGTCATCCACCGTTATTGACCACTAATTGTTTCCTTTGCACCTCTGTGTAAACAGGATTATCTGCTTCACCTCGTTGCCATTGTGACCTTTTGTTGCACTGCACAAAACACTTTTGCAAAATGTCACACCGACAACGTTGCTTGATTGCTTGATCTTAGTGGAACTGCACAAGAGGAGATCTTACTTCCTATCCGTTAAGGCGAATTTAGTTCAGATCTTCTTCTTGTGAGTTGTTTGAATTCCGCATCATGAGAGGTCAGTACTAGCCTTCTTTCACATGATTCTGCAGTGTGCATTCATATGTTGTGCTACTTGTACGATAATATTGCTTGATTGTAGTGAACTGCACAAATGGAGACAAGACTTCCAATCTGTATGTGCACCGTAATATCCCATTGATGTAAGATAAGGATATTTCACAACTGCTGGCCTGTATTTTGCCACTTTCATCAGAAAATTAAGTTTAGTACTATACTTGTGCTCCCTAATTGACATGCCAAATCTTACATTGAAGGCGAAGCTTGTTTGTTATTGAACCAAGTGATGAAGGGAAGAACAAGGGGAAGAAAAACAAAAATCAACTCCGGTGCTGTCATGAAAAAGTGGTATTGTCCTTGAGAAGTGCTCCATCTGTGTTGTTTCAAATAATTCCTTTCCTTTTTTTCGAGCAAACAGAAATGCTAGCATTTAGTAGTCCTCTTGTCTTTGCACAACAGGATCATCTTCCTTTGAAGAAGAATATGGAGTACATGAAGTGACTAGTTCCGATTATGCCAGGATGAAGAAGCCCTGTCTATCTTATCATCAGAAGGAGCAGTTGAAGGATGGTTACATTACTCCCCACAAGACCAAACTAACTTCAGCTCAGAAGGACTAACAAAATCTCCATTTTTTTGCTGTGATGCGCGAGTACAATGTTGTTCTAGGATTCTTTCTGGTGAGTTCCATTTTTCTAAAAGTGTGCTCTACATGGACCATGTATGTGCCTGTTGAAACTGTCAATTCATAGTACAGTTTTCTCTATACTAATCACTTTTTTGTATTTGTGCAAACAGGGGTGCTCAGCTTGATTTCAATGGGAACTGCACAAAATGTTCATGAATACATCAAATCATTCATTTCCACCACAAAAAGGAGGTGCCGATAAGTTCAAGGCATTGCAACATATAAGGGCAAAATCATACAAGCTACGCGTGAATTTGGTTGATTTTGATGGAACTGCACAAAAAGAACAGCTGATTTATTTAGCACGAGGTGCCATGTCAATGTCCGAACTGATGGCAAACCCTGCCCATTCCACAATCGTAGGCATTTGATATTTTGGAATGGGACAACCTTGTCAAATTTTTACCAATGATTTTAGCAAGACATGTGTTTGATATTTTTGAATGGGACGCCCTTGCTGTCAGCAGCGTCGATCAATTTTTTCTTTATTCTTTAGTTGTGAAGTAAATATTGCCTCTGACATGTGAGTCGCTGAGATGCATAATCATCGATTGTTTTGAATGTTCTCTATGAATTGCCAGGCCTGTGTGTTTTATTGCAATGTACAGAAACGCTAAAAACCTGCTCAAACTCTTTGTACTCCTTCTGTTCCTTTTTTACTTTGCACATTGTGAAAGTGCATACTTTTTTGTATAAGATTGGTCAAAGTAGAGATACTTTGACTGCAGACAAAACTTGTATGCAGACTAGAAAGGACCGGAGGGAGTACATGTGAAACTGCTGCAAACGAGGTGATCACACTAGGAATAATGCTAGTACATATTTTTTTGCATGTTCATCCAATGCCAGTGATACAGGAATTCAAACTAATCGAAATAAATTCATTCATACACGGTCGGATTTCATATAAACATGCCAGATTTCATTACATTTCATACATTCTTCAACTAAAAAGGGGTGCGTTGGAGGTATAATTAATTAACCGAAGCTACCCACCTGTGTCCCGCTGAGCCGAACAGAAGCTTCAGTGACTTAACTGCAGGTGCAATTGCGTAACTGACATGTGGCCTGTTGGGCCCACGTGTCAGTCAGCCAACTGCACCAGCAGTTAAGTAGAAGCAGCGTTACTCTCCAGCAGAACTCCCCGACTCCACGTTGCCACCAAGAAGCTAACCGGCCGTTAATGGTCAACCCGCCTAGCTTGGCTTCAACAAGAGGGTAGCAGCGGTGGCCTTACTTGGACCCGAGCGGCGGCGACCTACTGTGTTCTACTCTTCCTCGTTTTTTGTGTGGCGCGGCCTCGTTGGCAGCGGGGCGGGGCCTCGGCGGAGCTGGCGATGTCCTCTGTCTCGTTGCCGGCGGGCGGCGCCTCAGCGGAGCGGTGGAAATCCTCCTCCGCGTTGCCGGCAGGGTGGGGCCTCGGCTGAGCCGGCGATGTCCTCTGTCTCGTTGTTGGCGGGGCGGGGCCTTGGCGGAGCCGGCGGTGTCCTTTGCCTCGTTGTTGGCGCCGCGGGGCCTCGGCGGAGCAGGGCCTCGTCGATGCCAGGGGAGCAGGGACTCATCGGAGCCGGCATTGTCCTCTGCCTCGGTCTCGGTCTCGCCAAACAGCGCCTCACCCGCTTCATCGCCCTCTTTGCTAGCCTCTTTGTAGGCGGCCGCAGCCTCCGCCACCCGCTTGCGCTCCCGCCAGCGCTCGAGGAGGCCCTTGCGGGTGGAGAGGTACAAGTCGAGCAGCGCCTCCTGCTCCGCCCGCTCCACGGCGATCTGCTCCTCCTCCTGCAGATGCACCTGGAGGAGATGGTGGTTGTAGGCGGCGTCAGCCTGCGCCTCCCGGAACTACTCCTGACGCATCTGCCTCACACTATCCATATATTGGGCACGGGCCTCGCCGATGGTCATGGTGCAATGCACCGGCGAGGATGGCGTGGAGGAGGGGGTTGGCGCCGGATCGTCGACTACCATGTTCTCTATTGGGACATCGTCCTCCTCTGGCTGCCTGCTGGCCAGCCGTTCGGTAGCAATGGCTGCCATGTCCTTGTGGTCCGTCGTCCGCCCGTCCCGAAGAGCGCTGGAGCACGAGGAAGCCATGGTGGGCAGTAGTGGTGTGGACAGGAGAAAGGGAACGGATGCGGATGACTGCGGCTATGGCCGGCGCAGCAATTTATATAGCAATGGTGGGTGGGCGGAGGGACGGACATGTGGCGCCGGAGTAGCCGCCTCGGCAACCGTGTATCATTAATGTGGGCGGCAGATGGACGAACGGCACTTGTGTCGCTTGAAGGCAGAGCAATCGCCTGCACCGGGAAGCGGGGCGGGCGGCGCTGACTGTTTCGGGCGGAAAGCGCGCACGGGCGAGGAGATGACTTTACTTGGAGAGGATGACAATGGGGACCCACCAGGTCCATACTATCACGTACGCAAGTGCCTCCTTATTATATATATATATATAACTATACTCCCTCCGTCTAGGTGAATAAGTCGTATTAGAAGGTGCATCATGACCTAGGTGCAAGCAGATTGGTGGAAAAGAAGAATATTTCTCTCTTCTAAACACAACATTTAATCACAGCAGTTAAGAGCATGCTTTCTAAAATTATACCATAAATCACACGTCTTCTCCGAGAGAAAAAAGCTGAATGTTTGAAGGTCCAATTCAAGGTCTACTGTTTGTCATGAAGCCTTGAGCGGAACAACGACATCGCGGACTCACCTTCTATCGACACCTCTGCTAAATAATTCACATTTTGGCAAGAAGGGCCCTGAAGAAAAACACAAAATTGCAATGTAGCCCTTCTTCCACAATGGGCTTCTGCTTCGAGCCAGATCCATCACCTAGGGAAGAATCACTTGGGGTGAGCAGATCGTTGCGCCCCTACCTCCGGCACAAAGTATTGGAGGAAGTAGAGGATGCATATGTTGGAACCGAAGTCGAACTGCCTCCCTATTGGCATCATAGATGGCAAGAATATCATGAGCCAACGAAGATGAATGTTAGAACTCTGAGCAGCAAGCGGCCGTCCTTTGACTGAAAGAGCCGGTGATGGAGCAGCTAAGACCAACAACCAACCGTCAGGAACCGATCTTCTCAAAGAAAGGGACTAGATCAGCGAGGTCATAGCTCGTGCTCAGACACACTGGTAATAAACTTGGGACGGGGCAATTGCACCTTCTGCTCCAAGACCTTCACCGAAGGTAGACCCGGCAATACCCAATACCATAAAAGATAGTCAAGCAAGCATGGCCGACGAAAACCTTTCTTGTCGCCATGACGATATAGGGGAAAAGGAGCAACATCTTCTTCAACTCGATCTAGTGAAGTGCAAGGCTTATTTGAAAGCCCTCATCAGATCTCCCCCCCCCAAAGCCATGGAAGATGAGAAGAGAAACACTTTGAAGATCACCGCTCGATTTTTGCACATGCTAGTGGGGAGCTCAAGACTGTCATAGTGTTAATACACACCCTAGACCTACTATTTTTTGGGAGAAGCCGCTCTCCCAACTTCAATCTGCACAATAGAACCACCAAAGACGGGGAGGGAGAGGAGCCGAGATTACCCAGGCCGCCAGGTGACTCTCAACGGAAACATGAGGAGAGAGAAGAAAACGATGAGATAAAAAGTATCTCCCCAAAACAATATGTGTTTGTATTGTGATCCTTTTGGAGGTACTCATGAGCACAATGGTCTGGATGATGGAGCTCACCGGACCAGTGGATGTGTCGGTTCCGACCTTTCCAATGTTTGTTGGAAACATGCAAAATGCCTCCAAGAGAGCGGGTGTCACTCGTGCTACTCATAATCGCCGCACCGTCCTAGGCGACCGAAGGAAGAAATCCAAAAGGCGAGCGCAGCTCCTACCATCCCGCGTCCACTAACGAGCCTCCTCATCTCTCATGACGTGCACAATGTTGGTTTTCAAAGTGACAGTTCCTTACGAGAGGATTTGCCACGGAAGAAATTTTGTAGCGACCGAGTCATGAAAATCACAAACTAACCTTTTTTAGCACAACAAGAAAAAGCAGAGGCTAATTTTTGCACCCAAATCTTGTGAAATATCAGGCCCCTGCCTACATCCATTTATTACAATGAGCAAGAAAGAAAGCATAAAAACACAATCACCATAAAAATCTCCATGCAACAACTACAAGGAAAGATCCCCGAGATCACAAAACGATGTTTCTTCCCATGTTTGTTTCACAAAGCAAACAAGCCAAGAAACACATCACCGCATTCATCATATTACTAACCTGGAACAGAGGCTAGTCTAGGAGCAGAGGAGAAAATTAGAAAGGAAAACAAACGTAGCGAGCGACACGGCGCACGCGAAATCCGAGCGAGTGTCGTGGCCACAAAGGATCCGCGCCCCCAGGAAAATGCCAAAAACAAAACAACTCCGCCAGGAAGTCACGTGCGGTTTTGCGCTCGCACCCCCGCGTCGCCCCTGAAATAGCATGCAAAGTGCTTTTATTTCTTGCCTAATAACCGCATGGACGTGCTGCATGCATTGGTCCTTGCCTGAGCAAAAAAAGGGAGGAAAGGGGTTTCCACGGGAGACAATGAGGTAGAGGTGAAAGCGCTCGTTGGAGTTATTTATTTTCCTTCCCCCTGGTTTCCTGACCTCACGGTCCCACACCATTGTCAACCTATGTAGTACTAGTAAATAAACGAGAGAATTGCACAAGAAGCGACCGACAGCTGGGACCAAGCAGCTCGAGCAGTATTTGTGTTTTTGAGGTGTGAGCACTGCAGAGTTTTTCGATGTTTAGCCCAGATATTAATATTTCTCTTGTGAACAACAACGAAAACATTGTTGCAGGTATTAACTGGGCGGGCTATGGCCCATCTAGCCCAGGCCAGATATCCAGCCCAGATATTAATTTTTTTCAAGCTGAAAATGGCTAGCCCAGCTATATTTTTTTGGAATACCCAGGCAAGGTCAAGTTGTTATTCTCCGCCCCGCTGGGCTGCAAATCTTTCCTAGGAGGGATGCATTAGGCTTAACAAGAAAATGGGCTTTAAGAAATAATAAATGGGATGTAATTATAAAAACTAGGCAGTAACTATAAAAAATGCACCAAACACGTGATTAGTTTATAAAATATTATTTTTGGATATTGAAAATTTTAATTTCATTAATTGTTGCGAGCGCAATGTTTCGTTGGATTTTTACGTAATATAAATTTATATTGAAACTGTATTTAATCTGACTAGAAATTTCGGGATAAAAATATTTCGGATCCCATCAAAATGTGGGAAATTTTATTGAATTCTGTTTTGAACGGTTGGATGAAATGGGCTGTACTTTTAACAAACTGTAAATGGGTTGTAGTAAATTCCATTAGAATTCAAAAATGGGCTACACATTCTTACAAATCTCAAATGGGCTATAAGTTCTCTGCCACACACTTCGGCCTTACTAAGTTGACGTGTCCCCTAAAAAAACAGAGTTGACGCGTATGCAAGGCTTTGTCAACTTATAGTCAACACACGGTTCTAGCAGCAGTGGTCGTTGGATGTCCATCCAACGGATGCCGTGCTTCTTCTTCAATCTCGGATATTCTAGCTTCACCCGCCCAAAAAATGATTCCCCCCCTGACATCTGGGGCGCACCATTTTGGAAGCTAACCTGTGGGCCTACTAAGTTGACGTACCAAGGGCTTTGTCAACTTAGTCAATATAAACGATTCTAGCTGCAGTGACCTTACGATGTCCATCCAACGGCCGTAGTGCTTCTTCAACCTCTGGTCTTCTTGCTCCAGCCGCCCAAATCAGCGCCAGTCGTGCCGCCTGCTCCTGCCTCCCGTGGCCGGCTGTGCTGCCGTGGAGGCCTCACCGCCCCCTACTATTCCCACCGCTGGCCAGGCCCTGCGGCGACGGCAGCCTCACACCGCAGCCGAACGAGTGAACCCTCATACTCCTCTCCGCGTGGGCATCTACTGCCGCGTCTTCACCGGCTCCGCGTCGTCCCCTTCCTAGGCCTCGACATCGTCCATCGCCCTGGTGCTCTCAGCGCGGCGTGGTCAACGTGGAAGGAACGACTTCCATCGGACGTGGACTGTACGTGGAGAGGCTGACAGCTGGGTCCACGGCGGCAGCAAGGAAGTGCCTCCTTATTACGCGGAAAATAATGATTCCTCCACCTGACAGCAGGGACCCACCGGACGGGCCACCAGTATTTTGCGAAAAAAACGTTTCCCCCTGACTGCTGGGACCCACCGGACGGGCCACCGTATTTCACGAAAAAATGTTTCCCCCGCTGTCAGCTCGGACTCACCCGAAGTGCCTCCTTATTACGCACAAAAAAAATGAATACTCCCCCGGCTAGCTGGGACCCACCTTGCTGGGAGGCTGACTTGGGGGCCTACTAAGTTGACGGGGACGAAGGGCTTTGTCAACTTAGTCAATATGAACGATTCTAGCTCTAGTGACCGTACGATGTCCTTCCAACGGCCGTAGTGCTTCTTCAACCTCTGGTCTTCTTGCTCCAGCCGCCCAAAGCAGCGCCGGTCGTGCCGCATGCTCCTGCCTCCCATGGCCGGCTGTGCTGCCGCAGAGGCCTCACCACCCCTACTATTCCCACCGCTGGGCAAGCCCTGCGGCGACGGCAGCCTCACACCGCAGCCGAACCAGTGAACCCTCGTAGTCCTCTCCGCGTGGGCTTCCACTGCCGCGTTGTCCCCTTCCTAGGCCTCGCCGTCATCCACTGCCGTGGTGCTCTCCGTGCGGCGTGGTCAACGTGGTCAAGGAACGACTTCCATCGGAAGAGTACTATACGTGGAGAGGCTGACAGCTGAGTCCACGGCCACAGCACAGTTTTTTTGTGATTTGCCAAGTAAGTCGCTTTGTCAGGCCTGTTGGGCTGCAAATCTTTCAAGACGAGGAGGCTGGCCGAGAAAATGGCCCATCAGTAATGAGAAATGGGCTGTACATTTTTAAAACACATCATATCGGCAATTAGTTTCAAATATCTTTTTTTTCATTTCAAGATTTTAAATTACATTAATTTTTATGCGTGGAGAATTTGTTGGATTTTATATTGATATACATTTATTTTTAAAATCAGTTTGAATGTGAGTTGAAATTTCGGGATTAAAAACAGTTTGGACCACACGAAATATGCAAAATTTTGTATAATTTTTTAACAGTTGCCACAATATGGGCTGTAATGCTAACAAAAAGAATATGGGCTCCAAAAAAACCTTAAGAATTAGCAAATGGGTTGTAAATTATTAGAAATAATGGCAGATGGGATGTATGCTGTTTTCCACATATTTGAGGCTTTCCTAAAAAAAGGTTGACGCACAAGCACTGACTGTTGGATGTCCATCCAACGGCCGTCGTGCTTCTTCAATCTCTGCTCTTCCTGCTCCAGCCGCTCAAACAAGCGCCGGCGGGACTGCCTGCTCCCTCCTCCTCGCGGCCGGCTGTGCTGCCGCGCAGGCCTCACCGCCCGACCGTACTCCCTTCGCTGGCCTAGCCATCCCTCTACTCATGCACACCTGCTGTTATTCTCCGGCGACGGCAGACGAACCAGTAAACCCTCGTACAGTCGTACTCCCCTCCATGTGGGAAACAACTGCCGAGTCTTCCCTGCCTCCGTGTCGTCCTCTTCGTAGGCCTCGCCGTCGTCCACCGCCCTGGTGCTCTCGGCACGGCGTGGTCAACATGGTCAAGGAACGACTTTGATCGGACGTGGACTGTACGTGGAGAGGCTAACAGCTGGGTCCACGGCTGCAGCAAGGAAGTGCCTCCTTATTACACGGAAAATAATGATTCCTCCACCTGACAGCTGGGACCTGCCGGACGGGCCACTGTATTTCGCGAAAAAAACGTTTCCCCTGACTGCTGGGACCCACCAGCTACATCTTCGCACGCAAGGAAGTGCGTCCGGGTAAAAAAACGATTCGCCCCATGACTGCTGGGACCCACCTGCTACATCTTCGCAGGCAAGGAAGTTCCTGACAGTCGGGACCCACCTGGTCGAAGCGTACGTAGCGCTGTCATTCTGGTCGCGAATGTGTACGTACATATATACTGGTCAATGTCGGATTTCGGGTTCCGGCAGACCCTTGAGGTTCGAACACTGGGGTGCGCGTGGAGATTTCTCCTTCTACCTACCTGCGCCCCACCGCCACGCTAAGATCTAAGCTTATGGAAAGAACAGCACAAGAGACACAGGGTTTATACTGGTTCGGGCCACCGTTGTGGTGTAATAACCTACTCAATTGTGTGGTGTCGTGGATTGCCTCTTGGGCTGATGATGATGAGCAATACAAGGAAGAACAACCTCCCGAGGGTCTGTTCTTGGCTGAGGGGATGAACTGCTAGGAGGAGTTCAGTCACCCCTCTCTCTCTCTCTTCTCAATTCTCTCTCTGATTTCGATCTCGATCCCAGCTTATTTCTGGGTTGGCTGATTCTAGATCCCCCCTACCCTGGGGGTGGCTAGTCCTATTTATAGGCAAAGGCCCTGGGCCTCTTCCCAAATATTGAGCGGGAAGGGCACCAACAATTGGCCATTATGAAGGGGAACATCTGGTACACTTATCCTGACTAAAGTTGGTCCTCGCCTGCCAAAGGCTCTGGTGGTGACGCCGGCTTGGGCTCCACAATGACTTCCTCCCTGCCGTTGGACTGGTCTTGGTCTCATTGCACCGAAACGGGTGCCTTTGCTTGATGCTCTCACCTGTGCTTGCTCCCTTTGCACCAAAGAGGAAAGGGGGACACTGCGCGGGCTGGCGCCCGCCTGGCACCCTTGGTCGTCATGGCTTGCATCACGGGCACCGTGTGAGGTACCCCGCCTTGATCTCTCCGCCTCCTCGCGAGCCAGCCTGATGTGGCCGTGCCTGAGGAAGCTCTGTGTCATCCACCCCGCGAGGCTTGACCCCTCGCGAGGGTCTTGGGTCTGTGTTGATGAAGATGGGCCGTGTTGTGCCCCTCCTCGAGCCACGCCGCAGGCTGCAGGCAGGCAAGTCTGGGGACCCCCATTCCCAGAACGCCGATAGTAGCCCCCGGGCCCAAGGCGCGCCCGGACTTGGTCGTGCAGGGAGGCGAAAGGGCAAGACCGAAGCGTCGCGGGCCCTAACAGCCTGCGGCCTTGGGCGCCGCGTGGCGGTTGATTGGATGTGGGCGTCTCCGCTTCCCCACGGCGCCTCGGCAACTGCACGGATTAGACAAGTCCCTGTATGCAAAGCGGGTCATGATTACCTGCGATCGTGGGGGCCGACGGTTGGCCCTCGCCGGCTATAAGTATGGATCGGCGCGCGCACTTCCAGTTCATCCCCCCTTGCTTCTCCTTCTTCATGGCCCCGTCGAGGAGGTTCTTGGCCGCAGAGAAGGGGAAGGCTCACCGGGTTGAGCCTGCCTCTCCCCCGCCCAAGCGCGGCCGAGGGCGCCCTCGCAAACATCCTGTGGCCACCACGGCAGCTCCCCGCGGCCGTGGAGACGATTTCCAGCACGGTGTCGGGCGGACTGCCGCGGCCGGGGGGCGCGCTTCGGTCGCGCGTTCCCCTAGGCCGCGCTTTTGTGCTGCAGAGGTGTTGCCGGAGTTTGTTGTGTGGTCGGCGGAGCCGACTAGCACCCGGCTTCAACTTCCTTGCTTCCTCCTCGGCGAGCTCCCGGCCGGCGCCCCAGGCGGCCTCTGGCTTCAGGCAGACGGATGCTGCAGCTGGGCCTCATGGGCTTCACTGGAGGTCTCCGCAGCCGGGAGCCTGGCCTTGACCCACGGTTGGTAGACGTTTGCCCGCGCGCGTGGCCTGAGCTGTCGGTGCACCCTGCACTTCAAGTTTGACGGCGATGCCACCCTCTACGTGAGGGTGTCTGGGGAAGATGGTCGCCGCGCAGGGTGCTTCCCTGAGGACGACGACCGCGGCCGGGAACCCAGCCCCGACGATGATGGAGAGGACAGCGCTCGCGTGATTGGCGGCGCTCAGGGTTCCCCAAGCTTCACCGGTTCTTCTTCAGGCGGCGACTCTTCCAGCGGTGGCCGCGGTCAGCCTCCATGCCGTCGTACCTGCTTGGGAGGTGGTAGCGTGTCTGCCCGCCGTCGCGCCTCGGTGAAGTGCGAGAGGGAGTCTGCCTGAGCCCCGGAGGCAGCTTGAGTCTTCCCTGCAGGCCGGTGTGAGGCGAGCTGCGCCTGATTTGTTCTTTCTTTTCCTTTTTCCTGCATAAAAAGACATTAGCGTGGAGCCCCGCGGGGGCGTGTTTGGCTTATTGCTGTTAATCATCGCTTTGCTTCCGTTATCGTGCCTTCTGGCTACGTGCCCGCACGTGGATAGTTCCCGGCCCCAGCCGTGGGGGGGCAACCGACCCAGGCCCTGTGTTCGTGTCGCGGTGCCCGTGGGGCACGGACTAGAGGGGTGCTCCTGTAATGGACCCAGGTCGCGAAACCTTTGAAGGACTAGGACAGAAACACTCGCGAGGGCGCTCGGCTGCCCCCTTCGCGAGGCCTTGCATAAGAGAAATCGAGGCAGGAGAATGAAATGTCGAAGAACCACAAGCCAAAGACGGCAACAGCTTCAATAAAACTTCAAATGAGAATGAACAAGCCAACTCGGAAAGCAAATGAAAAAGCCGCGTCCGGCACCTAATCTAGTATTCGACGTCTTCTCACCAGAGCAGAGCTAAGTGCTGCCACTGAGCATGGGAGGGAGCCCCAGGGCCTGAGGCCGGTGCTCCTGAGACTCCAGGGCGTGTACAGCCCCAACTCATTATTATGTGAGAGTGTCACGGGCGGCGAGCTTCACAGGCGTTGGCCTTCTTCACAGGCTCTGGGCCTTTTCCAAAATGCGACAGCTTCACAGGCATTCGCCTTCTTCACAGGCTCCGGGTCTTTTCCAAAACGCGACAGCTTCACAGGCATTCGCCTTCTTCACAGGCTCTGGGCCTTTTCCAAAACGTGACAGCTTCACAGGCATTCGCCTTCTTCACAGGCTCTGGGCCTTTTCCAAAACGCGACAGCTTCATAGGCATTTGCCTTCTTCACAGGCTCTGGGCCTTTTCCAAAACGCGACAGCTTCACAGGCATTCGCCTTCTTCACAGGCTCTGGGCCATTTTAGGGGTAGAACCTCCGGAGGTGCTGGATGTTCCACGCGTTCTGGACCGGCACCCCCTCCTGAGTCTCCAAGCGTGCGGAGCCGGGCCTGGAAACATGAACAACCTTGAACGGGCCCTCCCACATGGGAGAGAGCTTGTGCAGTCCCTCCCTGGAGAGAACCTGCCTGAGCACGAGGTCTCCTACCTCGAGAGTTCTGGGGCGGATGTTGCGGCAGTGATATCGTCGCAGTGCTTGTTGGTACCTCGCTGCTTGCAGCGCGGCTTCTCGGCGACGTTCCTCCCCCGGCACGAGGTCCATCCCCCGCATGGCGTCCTCCTGCGCCTCGTCGAACGCCAGGACCCGCGCGGAGCGACGTCTGACCTCGTGAGGGAGGACCCGCTTCGGCTCCGTAGACCAGGAAGAACGGGGTCTCTCCAGTCGGCTTGGTCGCGGTTGTACGGATGGACCACAACACGGACTGAAGCTCGTCGTACCAACCTCTGCCGCAGGCCTCCAGCTTCTTCTTGAACTTCCTGGTCTTGAGGCCCCTCAGGACCTCTGCGTTGGCTCGCTCGGCCTGGCCGTTGCTTCGGGGGTGCGCCACCGAAGCGTAGCATATCTGCGTTCCAAGGTTAGCACAGTATGTTTTGAAGAGGTTACTGGTGAACTGTGAACCGTTGTCTGTGATGATGCGGTTCAGCACCCCGAACCGGCTCACGATGCCCCTGATGAACTTGACTGTGGAACCCGCGGGGACGGTGCGGACGGCCTCTACTTCAGCCCACTTGGTGAACTTGTCCACGGCGATGTAGAGGTAGCGGTAGCCCCCTGGCACCCGAGGAAACGGGCCCAGGATGTCCAGCCCCCATACTGCGAATGGCCACGAAAGGGGTATAGTCTGCAGGCCTCCTGCCGGCTGATGGATCTACTTAGCGTGGAACTGGCAGGCCTCACAAGCTTTCACCAGTTCGACGGCGTCATTGAGTGCGGTGGGCCAATAAAACCCACTGCAGAACGCCTTGCCAACGAGAGTCCGTGATGATGAATGATGTCCACAGTCTCCGCCGTGTATATCTTCCAGCAGTTCCTTTCCTTGCTCCCTGGAGATGCAGCGCAGGGATACATCGTTTGGTCGCTTCCGGTAGAGCTCTCCATCCTTGATGCAGTATGCCGTGGCCTGCCGTGCCACATGCTCCGCTTCCTCCTCCTTCTCCGGCAGGGTCCCTTGTGTTAAGTAACTCCGGAGCTCCGTGATCCAGCACCCCTCCTGAGGTTCCATCATCAGGAGCAGGCGTGCTCCTGAGGCCGGGCCACAGACCGGGGCTCCCGAGGCAGGTGGCTGGGGGAGCTCCTCCCGAGGCTGAGCCGTGTTTGACAATGATGGCAGGGCTGAGGGCTTGAAGAGCCGCTCCTCGAATATGCCAGGCTCCTGAGGTAACCGCCTGGACGCCTGTTTGGCGATGTCGTCGGCCTCCTGATTGGTGCCACGGGGCACATGCTGCAACTCCAACCTCCAGAACTGCCTCTCCATCCTGCGGACCTCCGCAAGGTAGGCTTCCATGTGCTCATCTTTCGGCTCGTACACCTTGTTGGAGAAATTGACAAGGAGCTGCGAATCGCCCTTGATGGTGAGGCGTTTCACCCCCAGGGCAGCTGCGGCCTTCAAGCCCGCTATTAAACCTTCATACTCCGCTATGTTGTTGGAGACCTTTTCACCTTGCTGGAAACAGAGCTGTACAGCATAGTAGAGCTTGTCCTGAGTGGGCGATATAAGCACCGCCCCAGCCCCAGCGCCATGCCTGGAGAATGCCCCATCGAAGTACATGACCCAGCCTTCTGGCGCCTCGCTTCCCGGGGAGAGGGACCGATCCTCCTCGGCCTTGAGGCCTGGTGCCTCCGTCCATTCTTCCACAAAATCCGCTAATGCTGCTCCCTTGATGACTTTGGTCGTGCTGAATTCGAGCTGAAACGCTTGCAGTTCTATGTTCCACTCAGCGACCCTTCCAGCTGAGTTAGGGCTCCTGAGCACTCTCTCCAGGGGTATGACGAGACGACCTTGATGGGGTGACCCTGAAAATAGTGTTGCAGCTTGCGCGAGGCCACCAGTAGCGCGAGGAGGAGCTTCTGAGGCATGGGGTACCGTGCCCTCGCGTCCCGCAACACCGTGCTGACGAAGTACACTGGGTGCTCGACGAGGTTGAGTGCGTCAGTGCTGGTGGCGCCCTCCGGAGACCATGGCGCCTCCTGAGGCGGTGAGGCCACCTGAGGCTGGCCATCTGGGAGAGGGGCCTCTTCCGCCTCCGGTGCACTCCTCTGCGGCGGCTGATCCTCCTCAGCCGCGGTGGCGGTTTCTGTGGGCCTTCCTTGTTCCAGTTTTGCCTTGTCCCGGGCTGCTGCTGTGGTTTTGATTCGACGCTCCTCCCTAACCGCCACCAGGGCTGCGCTGGCGGAGTAGGGAGTGGCGGTGAGGTAAAGCACCAGGGGCTCTTGAGGGCGCGGAGCCACCATGACCGGAGGGCTGGTCAGGTATCTCTTGAGATCCTGGAATGCCTTGTCGGCCTCTTCAGTCCATTCAAAGGGCCCCTTTTTCTTCATTAGCTGGAAGAAGGGCAGCGCTCGCTCCCCCAACTTGGAGATGAAGCGCCCTAGCGCGGTCACGCGCCCAGTGAGCTTCTGCATTTCTCTGAGGGTCTTTGGCGGGCTCATGTCCTCGACCGCCTTGACCTTTTCCGGGTTAGCCTCGATGCCTCGGTGGGACACGAGGAAACCCAAGAGCTTGCCCGAGGGGACTCCGAACACACACTTCTCTGGGTTGAGCCGCAGGTTCACTACGTTGAGGCTCGCGAAGGTTTCCTCCAGGTCTTGTATCAGGGTCCTGGCCTCCCGAGACTTCACCACAATGTCATCGACGTAAGCCTCAACATTCTTCCCAAGCTGCGGGCCCAAGGTGATGTGCATCAGTCGCTGAAAGGTTGCCCCTGTGTTACGCAGCCCGAATGGCATGCATGTGTAGCAGTACACCCCACACGGGGTTAGGAAGGCTGTCTTTTCGACGTCTTCTACCGCCATCTTGATCTGGTGATACCCAGAGAAGGCGTCCAAGAAGCATAGCAGGTCGCATTCTGCGGTGGAATCGATGATCTGGTCGATGCGGGGGAGCGGGAACGGATCTTGCGGGCATGCCTTGTTGAGGTTGGTGAAGTCGACACACATGCGCTCCTTCCCTCCCTTCTTTGGCACAACGACAGGGTTGGCCAACCAATCCGGGTATCAGACCTCGCGAATGACCCCAGTGGCTTCTAGTTTGCGGGTCTCTTGGACGATGAAGGCCTGCTTTTCTGTGGACTGCCGCCTTGCCTTCTGCTTCACAGGGCGCACGTTGGGGCACACGTTGAGGTGATGCTCGATTACGCTCCTAGGGATCCCCGCCAACTGGTCAGGCTCCCAAGCGAATACCTTCTTGTTTGCACGCAGGAACCTGACCAGGGCCTCCTCCTGCTCAGGTTCGAGGTTGGCGCCTATGGTGAAAGTGGCGTTGGTGGACCCGTCCTCATCGACGGGTATCTGCTTGGTTTCTACCTTGTCTTGGGTGAAGAACTATTTGTTCTTGGCGGGTGCATCCCCCTTGGGCTCGGGGGTCTCCGAGTCGGTGGGTTGTGCCGACGCTGCCATCTTGAAGGCGAGCTTGAGCACTCGCAGCGCGTCTCCGGTGTCCCCGTGCACGGTGAGGACACCGCTGCTCCCGGGCATCTTCATGAGGTTGTACGCCGGGTGCGTCGCGGCCATGAGCTGGGCCAGCGCTGGGTAGCCGAGGATGGCGTTGTAGGGGAGGCCGATGGGGGCGATGTCGAAGTCGACCAGCTCCGTGCGGAAGTTGTTGTAGGTGCTGAAGCTTACTGGGAGCCGGATCTGTCCCAAGGAGTTGGATGATCCGCCCCCAATGCCTAAGAAGGGCCGACTAGGTTGCAGCCGTTCCAGGGGTATGCAGAGGAGGTTGAAGGCCTCAACCGAGAGCACGCTGAGGCCCGCACCGCCATCAATGAGAGTTCTGGTGACGGCCACCTAGCAGATGGTGGGGGTGCACAGCATGGGGAGCGCACCCGAGCGGGCCGAGTTGGAGGGGTGGTCCTCCGAGCTGAAGGTCAGGCCGGCCTTGGGCGCTGCCCGGTCCGGGAGAGCCCCCTGCCGCGTGGAAGCGGCGCTGACCCGGCGGATGAACGGCTTGACGTGGTGACTTGTAGGCGGTGCCTGCGAGCCGCCCAAGAGGGCCGCGACGACCAGGGGTGTTGGTGTAGCGTGGTGGGCGGGGAAGAGGCTGCGGAGCTCTTCCCAAGAGGCCACGGAGGCTGCCGGCAGGTGGAGCAGCCATGCACGCGGAGCGCCGGTGAGGGCCATGGGGAGCCAGTTGGCCATGACCCTATCGTCACCTCCAGCTTCGAGGATGGCCTCCTCGTACGCCAGCAAGAAGGCCAGCGGATCAGTCGTGCCGCAGTAGCGTGGCGGCGTCGTTGGCTTGAACTTGTCCGGCCACCGTACCCGTTGTAGAGCTAGGGCCAGGGTTCAGAGCCCCTTGGCCCCCGTGCTGGCGCCGGCGGCCGGAGCGGGCGACGCGCTACTCATCGCGAGGCAGGCCGTGGCGGTGGTGGAAGGGAAAACTCTGGTGCACCCCTACCTGGCGCGCCAAATGTCGGATTTCGGGTTCTGGAAGACCCTTGAGGTTCGAACACTGGGGTGCGCGTGGAGATTTCGCCTTCTACCTACCTGCGCCCCACTGCCACGCTAAGATCTAAGCTTATGGAAAGAACAGCACAAGAGACACAGGGTTTATACTGGTTCGGGCCACCGTTGTGGTGCAATACCCTACTCCGGTGTGTGGTGTGGTGGATTGCCTCTTGGGCTGATGATGATGAGCAATACAAGGAAGAACAGCCTCGCGAGGGTCTGTTCTTGGCTGAGGGGATGAACTGCTAGGAGGAGTTCAGTCACCCCCCCCCCTCTCTCTCTCTTCTCGATTCTCTCTCTGATTTCGATCTCGATCCCAGCTTGTTTCTGGGTTGGCTGATTCTAGATCCCCCCTACCCTGGGGGTGGCTAGTCCTATTTATAGGCAAAGGCCCTGGGCCTCTTCCCAAATATTGAGCGGGAAGGGCGCCAACAATTGGCCATTTTGAAGGGGAACATATGGTACACTTATCCTGACTAAAGTTGGTCCTTGCCTGCCAAAGGCTCTGGTGGTGACGCTGGCTTGGGCTCCACAATGACTTCCTCCCTGCCGTTGGACTGGTCTTGGTCTCGTTGCACCGAAACGGGTGCCTTTGCTTGATGCTCTCGCCTGCGCTTGCTCCCTTTGCACCAAAGAGGAAAGGGGGACACTGCGCGGGCTGGCGCCCGCCTGGCACCCTTGGTCGTCATGGCTTGCGTCACGGGCACCGCGTGAGGTACCCCGCCTTGATATCTCCGCCTCCTCGTGAGCCAGCCTAATGAGGCCGTGCCTGAGGAAGCTCCGTGTCGTCCGCCCCGCGAGGCTTGACCCCTCGCGAGGGTCTTGGATCTGTGTTGATGAAGATGGGCCGTGCTGGGCCCCTCCTCGAGCCACGCCGCAGGCCGCAGGCAGGCAAGTCTGGAGACCCCCGTTCCCAGAACGCCGACAGTCGATGTAGAGGCGCGCACGTGTCGTAGTAGAGGCACGCACGTAGCATGTACACATACGTACAGCGGCCAGGGTGCAAGAAAGAAAATACGGCCACGTATGTGTACATACGGGCGGGGTCTCGAACGCCTACTCGCGCATACATATGGCCAGGGCTCGTGTACATGGCTGGGTCGGAACGGAGAACCAGCATCGTCGTCATGTTCATGGGGAGGCAACGGAATGCGTCGTGTTCATGGGGAGGCAACAGAATGCATCGTGTTCATCGGGAGGGCTTGGACGGAACATGCGATGGAAACGAGGCCTGGCGTACCGCAGAACGGAGGAAACGGCCTTGTGTTCGACCGGCCACGTTCGAAACAGGATCCTGTTCATCGGGAGGGGTCTGGTGTACCGCAAAACGGAGGAAACGGACCTCCTACGGTCGAAATAGGGGTCATGTTGATCGGAAGGGGTGTGGCGTACCACAAAACGGATGAAACGGACTTGTGTTGGAGCGCTACGGTCGAAACGGGGGTCCTGTTCATCGGGAGGGGTGTGGCGTACCACAAAACGGGACTCCACGAGATACTGTTCATCTCCACCGTCGACCCCCTCCAGCCTCCACAAGCTACTGTTCATCCACCGTCAACCTCCTCCAGCCTCCACGGGCTCCTGTTCATCCAGCCTCCACCGCGCGCTACTCCACCGGCTACTGTTCAACCACCCCTCTCCACGGGCTCCTGTTCAACCACCCCTCCACGGGCTACTGTTCATCCTGCCCTCCACCGTCTACTGTTCATCCTACCCTCCATGGGGTGGTCCTGTTCATCCAGCCCTCCACGGGGTCCTGTTCATCCAGCCCCAACCGGCTCGATCGATCGGGGTCATGTTCATCCAGAGGCAACACCACGAGGTCCTGTTCATCCACCCCCACCGGGAACTGTTCATCCAACCCCCAACCCCCCCCCCCCCCCGCAACGCTCACTGTTCATCCAGAGGCAGCATCGATCGGCTTCAGTTAGCAGCAGTAGTGAAGAAATCGCTCGATCGGGTTCAGTTAATAGCCATTGATCGATCGCTTGGGTTCAGTAACGCGTAGCCTGCAGTGCAATCGCTCGGGTTCAGTTAGAGCTCAACGCCTCGCTCAGGTTCAGTTAGAGCCAACGCCTCGCACACACGCGCGTACGTGTATGAGAGAAACGCGCATTGCTCGGCCCCCGACCTCCCACCGTAACCGGGAACTCACCGAAATTTTCCTCCCCCTCGCTTCTACCATGGTTTTTTCTGTCATGGACGGCCCAAAGAATGTCATGCAGCTGCATCTCCGGCCCGCCCAGGACGAAAAGCCCATTTTTTGTCATGATTTTGTGTCATAGAAGTAGGAGCCCACCACATCTATGATGATACCGGGTTTTGTCACAATTATCGTCATAGAAGTGTCATATGTATGACAGAAAAAAAAAATTGTTCGGCCCAAAATGTCATGGATGTGTCTTTTTTTTGTAGTGCAAGCGGTAATCCCTAAAGTATTCACGTTGATCCAACGTTACTCCCATTGCATAATTGAATGGGGTTTTCTCAGGATTATTAAAGTAGTACATAATATTTTTCACATAACCAGCATCAAGGGTTTTAGGAAGTTCCCCATCTCCATGAGCAGAAAGTACACCTATTTTTTTGGTATTTCATGTTCCATATCCATAACTAAAGATAAAGAACAACTAAGAACAGCAAATAAAAATTACTTAGTGATAAAGCAAACAAGCACACACGAGAATATTCACCCCACGCTATTGCTCCCCGGCAACGGCGCCAGAAAAGTAAGCGGGAATTTTCTTTCATAATTTTTGGAGCTAGGGAAGTATGGATGTTGGTGCATTCTTTACAGACTATCCTGTTTAGGCAGATTGCTGTTATGTTTGAATTGTTTGCATATGTTTGCTTCTTTAATGATTCTATTTGAGGATAGGACTATTAAATATGCAGAGGCATTTAGTATGAAATGTTGAATAATAATTTTAGTGATTTTCTACAGTAGAGTATGATAAGGTTTTGGCAATGGTTTATACTAACTTATCTCACGAGTCCTTATTGAGTTTAGTGTGGATGAAGCTTTTGAGATTTAGGGAAGACCGCGATATGAGAGGAATTAAGGAGACACAAAAGCTCAAGCTTAGGGATGCCCAAGGCATCCCAAGATAATATTTCAAGAAGTCTCAAGCATCTAAGCTTGGGGATGCCCCGGTTGGCATCCCACCTTTCTTCTTCAACAACTATCGGTTAGTTTCGGTTGATCCTAAGTTTTTGCTTCTTCACATGATGTTTGCTATTCTTAGATGTCATTTTATTTAGTTTTGCTTGCTGTTTGAATAAAATACCAAGATCTGAAATTATTAAATGTTAGAGAGTCTTCACATAGTTGCATAATTATTCGACTACTCATTGATCTTCACTTATATCTTTCGGAGTAGTTTGTCATTTGCTCTAGTGCTTCACTTATATATTTTAGAGCATGGTGGTAGTTTTATTTTGTAGAAATAGATGAACTCTCATTCTTCACTTAGATTGTTTTGAGTCTTAAATAGCATGGTAATTTGCTTAAAATCCTAATATGCTAGGTATCCAAGATTAATAAAAATTCTCTTATGAGTGTGTTGAATACTATGAGAAGTTTGATACTTGATAATTGTTTTGAGATATGAAGATGGTGATATTAGAGTCATGCTAGTTGAGTACTTGTGAATTTGAGAAATACTTGTGTTGAAGTTTGTGATTCCCGTAGCATGCACGTATGGTGAACCGTTATGTGATGAAGTCGGAGCATGATTTATTTATTGATTGTCTTCCTTATGAGTGGCGGTCGGGGACGAGCGATGGTCTTTTCCTACCAATCTATCCCCCTAGGAGCATGAGCGTAATACTTTGCTTTGATAACTTCTAGGTTTTTGCAATAAGTATATGAGTTCTTTATGACTAATGTTGAGTCCATGGATTATACACACTCTCACCCTTCCACCTTTGCTAGCCTCTCTAATACCGCGCACTTTTCGCCGGTATCATACACCTACCATATACCTTCCTCAAAACAGCCACCATACCTACCTATTATGGCATTTCCATAGCCATTCTGAGATATATTGCCATGCAACTTTCCACCGTTCCGTTCATCACACATTCCATCATTGTCATATTGCATATCCCGGTACACCGCTGGATGCATTCACATAGAGTCATATTTTGTTCTAAGTATCGAGTTGTAATTGTTGAGTTGTAAGAAAAATAAAAGTGTGATGATCATCATTATTAGAGCATTGTCCCAGTGAGGAAAGGATGATGGAGACTATGATTCCCCCATAAGTCGGGATGAGACTCCGGATGAAAAATAAAAAAAGAGGCCAAAGAAGCCCAAATAAAAAAGAAAGATAAGAGGCCATAAAAAGAGAAAAGGCCCAAATAAAAAAATATATATAAAAATGAGAGAAAAAGAGAGAAGGGACAATGTTACTATCCTTTTACCACACTTATGCTTCAAAGTAGCACCATGATCTTCATAGTAGAGAGTCTCTCATGTTATCACTTTCATATACTAGTGGGAATTTCACATTATAGAACTTGGCTTGTATATTCCAATGGTGGGCTTCCTCAAATTGCCCTAGGTCTTCATGAGAAAGCAAGTTGGATGCACACCCACTTAGTTTCTTTTTAAGCTTTCATATACTTATAGCTCTAGTGCATTCGTTGCATGGCAATCCCTACTCACTCACATTGATATCTATTGATGGGCATCTCTATAGCCCGTTGATATGCCTAGTTGATGTGAGACTATCTTCTCCTTTTTGTCTTCTCCACAACCACCATTCTATTCCACCTATAGTGCTATATCCATGGCTCACGCTCATGTATTGCGTGAAGATTGAATTTTTTTTTGAAAAAGTTAGAGTATGAAACAATTGCTTGGCTTGTCATCGGGGTTGTGCATGATTTAAATACTTTGTGTGATGAAGATAGAGCATAGCCAGACTATATGATTTTGTAGGGATAACTTTCTTTGGCCATGTTATTTTGAGAAGACATAATTGCTTTATTAGTATGCTTGAAGTATTATTATTTTTATGTCAATATAAACTTTTGTCTTGAATCTTTCGAACCTGAATATTCATATCACAATTAAGAAGATTTGCATTGAAATTATGCCAAGTAGCACTCCGAATCAAAAATTCTCTTTTATAATTTACCTACTCGAGGACGAGCGGGAATTAATCTTGGGGATGCCTGATACGTCTCCAACGTATCTATAATGTTTGATTGCTCCATGCTATATTATCTACTGTTTTGGACTATATTGGGCTTTATTTTCCACTTTTATATTATTTTTGGGACTAACCTATTAACCGGAGGTCCAGCCCAGAATTGCTGTTTTTTGCCTATTTCAGTGTTTCGGAGAAACAGAATATCAAACGGAGTCCAAACGGAATAAAATCTTCGGGAACGTGATTTTCTCACCGAACGTGATCCAGGAGACTTGGACCCTACTCCAAGGAGTCAAAGAGGAGGTCACGAGGGTGGGGGCGCCCCCCCAAGGGCGCGCCCCCTGCCTCGTGGGCCCCTCGGTGCTCCACCGACGTACTCCTTCCTCCTATATATACACACGTACCCCCAAACGATCAGAATAGGAGCCAAAAACCTAATTCCACCACCACAATTTTCTGTATCCACGAGATCCCATCTTAGGGCATGTTCCGAAGCTCCGCTGGACGAGGGTCGTCATCACGGAGGGCTTCTACATCATCCTAGCCCCTCTGATGCTAGCCCCTCTGATGGAGT
Source organism: Triticum urartu (assembly GCF_003073215.2). Classification (NCBI taxonomy): domain Eukaryota; kingdom Viridiplantae; phylum Streptophyta; class Magnoliopsida; order Poales; family Poaceae; genus Triticum; species Triticum urartu. The sequence goes on along the minus strand of NC_053027.1, from coordinate 497,617,836 downwards.
GTGAGTAGTTTAGCTCAGACCTTCGGGTCCATAGTTAGTAGCTAGATGGCTTCTTCTCTCTTTTTGGATCTCAATACAAAGTTCTCCCCCTCTCTTGTGGAGATCTATTCGATGTAATCTTCTTTTTGCGGTGTGTTTGTTGAGACCGATGAATTGTGGGTTTATGATCAAGTCTATCTATGAATAATATTTGAATCTTCTCTGAATTCTTTTATGCATGATTGGTTATCTTTGCAAGTCTCTTCGAATTATCCGTTTGGTTTGGCCAACTAGATTGGTAGTTCTTGCCATGGGAGAAGTGCTTTGCTTTGGGTTCAATCTTGTGGTGTCCTTTCCCAGTGACAGAAGGGGCAGCAAGGCACGTATTGCATCGTTGCCATCGAGGATAACAAGATGGGGTTTATTTCATATTGCATGAATTTATCTCTCTACATCATGTCATCTTGCTTAAGGTGTTACTCTGTTTTTAACTTAATACTCTAGATGCATGCTGGATAGCGGTCGATGAGTGGAGTAATAGTAGTAGATGCAGAATCGTTTCGATCTACTTGTCACGGACGTGATGCCTATATACATGATCATGCCTAGATATTCTCATAATTATGCACAATTCTATCAATTGCTCAATTGTAATTTGTTCACCCACCGTAGAATACTTATGCTCTTGAGAGAAGCCACTAGTGAAACCTATGGCCCCTGGGTCTATTCTCATCATATCAATCTCCATCACTTTTATATTGCTTTGCTTTTTACTTTGCCTTTACTTTTTACTTTGCATCTTTATACCAAAAATACCAAAAATATTATATCTATCAGATCTCACTCTCGTAAGTGACCGTGAAGGGATTGACAACCCCTAATCGCGTCGCTCGTCCCCGACCGCCACTCATAAGGAAGACAATCAATAAATAAATCATGCTCCGACTTCATCACATAACGGTTCACCATACGTGCATGCTACGGGAATCACAAACTTCAACACAAGTATTTCTACAATCCACAACTACCCACTAGCATGACTCTAATATGACCATCTTTATATCTCAAAACTATTGCAAGGAATCAAACATATCATATTCAGTGATCTACAAGTTTTATGTAGGATTTTATGACTAACCATGTGAATGACCAATTCTTGTCATCTCTATAAATAGATATAAGTGAAGCAAGAGAGTTTAATTCTTTCTACAAAAGATATACCCACGCTCTAACAAATATAAGTGAAGCAAAAGAGCATTCTACAAATGGCGGTTGTCTATGTAAAGAGAAACGGGCAATCCAAACTTCAAATGATATAAGTGAAGCACATGAAGCATTCTATAAAGCCATACTCAAAAGATATAAGTGAAGTGCATAGAGCATTCTATAAATCAACCAAGGACTATCTCATACCAGCATGGTGCATAAAACAAAAATGAAAACTACTATGCTAGGTATCCAAGATTAATAAAAATTCTCTTATGAGTGTGTTGAATACTATGAGAAGTTTGATACTTGATAATTGTTTTGAGATATGAAGATGGTGATATTAGAGTCATTCTAGTTGGGTACTTGTAAATTTGAGAAATACTTGTGTTGAAGTTTGTGATTCCCGTAGCATGCACGTATGGTGAACCGTTATGTGAGGAATTCGGAGCATGATTTATTTATTGATTGTCTTCCTTATGAGTGGCGGTCGGGGACGAGCGATGGTCTTTTCCTACCAATCTATCCCCCAAGGAGCATGCGCGTAGTACTTTGTTTCGATAACTAATAGATTTTTGCAATAAGTATGTGAGTTCTTTATGACTAATGTTGAGTCCATGGATTATACGCACTCTCACCCTTCCACCATTGCTAGCCTCTCTAATACCGCGCACCTTTCGCCGGTATCATACACCCACCATATACCTTCCTCAAAACAGCCACCATACCTACCTATTATGGCATTTCGATAGCCATTCCGAGATATATTGCCATGCAACTTTCCACCGTTCCGTTTATTATGACACACTCCATCATTGTCATATTGCTCTGCGTGATCATGTAGTTGACATCGTATTTGTGGCAAAGCCACCGTTCATAATTCTTTCATACATGTCACTGATGCATCATTGCACATCCCGGTACACCACCGGAGGCATTCATATAGAGTCGTATCTTGTTCTAAGTATCGAGTTGTAATTCTTGAGTTGTAAGTAAATGAAAGTGTGATGATCATCATTATTAGAGCATTGTCCTAGTGAGGAAAGGATGATGGAGACTATGATTCCCCCACAAGTCGGGATGAGACTCCGGACAAAAAATAAATAAAAGAGGCCAAAGAAGCCCAAATAAAAAAAGAAAAGAGGCCATAAAAAGAGAAAAGGCCCAAATAAAAAAATAAAAAAATGAGAGAAAAAGAGAGAAGGGACAATGCTACTATCCTTTTACCACACTTGTGCTTCAAAGTAGAACCATGATCTTCATGATAGAGAGTCTCTCGTTATGTCACTTTCATATACCAGTGGGAATCTTTCATTATAGAACTTGGCTTGTATATTCCAATGGTGGGCTTCCTCAAATTGCCCTAGGTCTTCATGAGCAAGCAAGTTGGATGCACACCCACTTAGTTTCTTTTTTGAACTTTCATACACTTATAGCTCTAGTGCATCCGTTGCATGGCAATCCCTATTCACTCACATTGATATCTATTGATGGGCATCTCCATAGCCCGTTGATACGCCTAGTCGATGTGAGACTATCTTCTCCCTTTTTGTCTTCTCCACAACCACCATTCTATTCCACCTATAGTGCTATGTCCATGGCTCACGCTCATGTATTGCGTGAAGATTGAAAAAGTTTGAGAACATCAAAAGTATGAAACAATTGCTTGGCTTGTCATCGGGGTTGTGCATGATTTAAATATTTTGTGTGGTGAAGATAGAGCATACCCAGACTATATGATTTTGTAGGGATAGCTTTCTTTGGCCATGTTATTTTGAGAAGACATAATTGCTTAGTTAGTATGCTTGAAGTATTATCATTTTTATGTCAATATGAACTTTTGTCTTGAATCTTATGGATCTGAATATTCATACCACAATTAAGAAGAATTACATTTAAATTATGCCAAGTAGCACTCCGCATCAAAAATTCTGTTTTTATCATTTACCTACTCGAGGACGAGCAGGAATTAAGCTTGGGGATGCTGATACGTCTCCAACGTATCTATAATTTTTGATTGCTCCATGCTATATTATCTACTGTTTTGAATGTTTATGGGCTTTATTATACACTTTATATCATTTTTGGGACTAACCTATTAACCCAGAGCCCAGTGCCAATTTCTGTTTTTTACCCTATTTTAGGGTTTCGAAGGAAAGGAAAATCAAACGGAGTCCAATTGACCTGAAACATCACGGAACTCATGTTTGGAAGGAAAGAAGCCCAGAAGACTTGGAGTGCACGTCGGGGGATCTACGAGGAGGTCACGAGGCAGGGGGCGTGCACTCCACCCTCGTGAGCCCCTCGTGGCCCCCCTGACGTACTTCTTCCGCCTATATATCTCCATATACCCTAAAAACATCCGGGAGCACAATAGATCGGGAGTTCCGCCGCCAGAAGCCTCCGTAGCCACCAAAAACCAATCTAGACCCGTTCCGGCACCCTGCCGGAGGGGGCAATCCCTATCCGGTGGCCATCTTCATCATCCCAGTGCTCTCCATGATGAGGAGGGATTAGTTCTCCCTCGGGGCTGAGGGTATGTACCAGTAGCTATGTGTTTGATCTCTCTCTCTCTCGTGTTCTTGAGGTGATACAATCTTGATGTATCGCCAGCTTTGCTATTTTAGTTGGATCCTATGATGTTTTCTCCCCCCTCTACTCTCTTGTAATAAATTGAGTTTTCCCCTTGAAGTAATCTTATCGGATTGAGTCTTTAAAGATTTGAGAACACTTGATGTATGTCTTGCCGTGGATATCTGTGGTGACAATGGGATATCACGTGATTCACTTGATGTATGTTTTGGTGATCAACTTGCGGGTTCCGCCCATGAACCTATGCATAGGGGTTGGCACACGTTTTCGTCGTGATTCTCCGGTAGAACTTTGGGGCACTCTTTGAGGTCCTTTGTGTTAGTTGAATAGATGAATCTGAGATTGTGTGATGCATATCGTATAACCATACCCACAGATACTTGAGGTGACATTGGAGTATCTAGGTGACATTAGGGTTTTGGTTGATTTGTGTCTTAAGGTGTTATTCTAGTACGAACTCTAGGGATGTTTGTGACACTTATAGGAATAGCCCAACGGATTGATTGGAAAGAATAACTTTGAGGTGGTTTCATACCCTACCATAATCTCTTCGTTCGTTCTCCGCTATTAGTGACTTTGGAGTGACTCTTTGTTGCATGCTGAGGGATAGTCATGTGATCCAATTATGTTAGTATTGTTGAGGGAACTTACACTAGCTAAAGTATGAACCCTAGGCCTTGTTTCAACGCATTGCAATACCATTTATGCTCACTTTTATCATTTGCTACCTTGCTGTTTTTATTATTTCAGATTGCAAATACCTTTATCTACTATCCATATTGCACTTGTATCACCATCTCTTCACCGAACTAGTGCACCTATACAATTTACCATTGTATTGGGTGTGTTGGGGACACAAGAGACTCTTTGTTATTTGGTTGCAGGGTTGCTTGAGAGAGACCATCTTCATCCTACGCCTCCTACGGATTGATAAACCTTAGGTCATCCACTTGAGGGAAATTTGCTACTGTCCTACAAACCTCTGCACTTGGAGGCCCAACAACGTCTACAAGAAGAAGGTTGTGTAGTAGACATCATCCGCCCCGCGAGGCTTGGCCCCTCGTGAGGGTCTTGAGCTTGAGCTGGTGAAGATGGGCCGCGCTGGGCCCCTGATACGTCTCCAATGTATCTATAATTTTTGATTGCTCCATGCTATATTATCTACTGTTTTGGACTATATTGGGCTTTATTTTCCACTTTTATATTATTTTTGGGACTAACCTATGAACCGGAGGCCCAGCCCAGAATTGTTGTTTTTTGCCTATTTCAGTGTTTCGGATAAACAGAATATCAAACGGAATAAAATCTTCGGAAACGTGATTTTCTCGCCGAACGTGATCCAGGAGACTTGGACCCTACTGCAAGGGATCAAAGAGGTGGTCACGAGGGTGGGGGCGCCCCCCCCCTCCTAGGGCGCGCCCCCCTGCCTCGTGGGCCCCTTGGTGCTCCACCGACGTACTCCTTCCTCCTATATATACACACGTACCCCCAAACGATCAGAACAGGAGCCAAAACCCTAATTCCACCGCCGCAACTTTCTGTATCCACGAGATCCCATCTTGGGGCCTGTTCCGGAGCTCCACCGGAAGAGGGCCATCATCACGGAGGGCTTCTACATCATCCTAGCCCCTCCGATGAAGTGTGAGTAGTTTACCTTAGACCTTCGGGTCCATAGTTAGTAGCTAGATGGCTTCTTCTCTCTCTTTGAATCTCAATACAAAGTTCTCCCCCTCTCTCGTGGAGATCTATTCGATGTAATCTTCTTTTTGCGGTGTGTTTGTTGAGACCGATGAATTGTGGTTTTATGATCAAGTCTATCTATGAATAATATTTGAATCTTCTCTGAATTCTTTTATGCATGATTGGTTATCTTTACAAGTCTCTTCGAATTATCCGTTTGGTTTGGCCAACTAGATTGGTAGTTCTTGCCATGGGAGAAGTGCTTAGCTTTGGGTTCGATCTTGCGGTGTCCTTACCCAGTGACAGAAGGGGCAGCAAGGCACGTATTGTATCGTTGCCATCGAGGATAACAAGATGGGGTTTATTTCATATTGCATGAATTTATCTCTCTACATCATGTCATCTTGCTTAAGGCGTTACTCTGTTTTTAACTTAATACTCTAGATGCATGCTGGATAGCGGTCGATGAGTGGAGTAATAGTAGTAGATGCAGAATCGTTTTGATCTACTTGTCACGGACGTGATGCCTATATACATGATCATGCCTAGATATTCTCATAATTATGCACAATTCTATCAATTGCTCAACAGTAATTTGTTCACCCACCGTAGAATAATTATTCTCTTGAGAGAAGCCACTAGTGAAACCTATGGCCCCTGGGTCTATTCTCATCATATCAATCTCCATCAATTTTATATTGCTTTGCTTTTTTACTTTGCCTTTACTTTTTACTTTGCATATTTATACCAAAAATACCAAAAATATTATATCTATCAGATCTCACTCTCGTAAGTGACCGTGAAGGGCTTGACCACCCCTAATCGCGTTGGTTGCGAGTAGCTATCGCTTTGTGCAGGTACGAGGGACTTGAGCGTGGGCTCCTACTGGATTGATACCTTGGTTCTCAAAAACTGAGGGAAATACTTACGGTACTCTGCTGCATCATCCCTTCCTCTTCGGGGAAAACCAACGCGAGCTCAAGACATAGCAAGAAGGATTTCTGGCGCCGTTGCCGGGGAGTCTACGCAAAAAGTCAACATACCAAGTACCCATCACAATCCCTATCTCTCGCATTACATTATTTGCCATTTGCCTCTCGTTTTCCTCTCCCCCCAATTCACCCTTGCCGTTTTATTCGCCCCCTCTCTCTCCATCCTCCCTCTCTATTTTCCTCTTTTTGTCTGCTTGCTTTTTGTTTGCCCGTATGTTAGATTGCTTGTTTGTCGCGATGGCTCAAGATGCTACCAAATTGTGTGACTTCACCAATACCAATAATAATGATTTCCTTAGCACTCCGATTGCTCCTCTTACCGATGCTGCATCTTGTGAAATTAATACAGCTTTGTTGAATCATGTTATGAAAGATCAATTCGCCGGCCTTCCTAGTGAAGATGTCGCTACTCATCTGAATAGCTTCGTTGATTTATGTGATATGCAAAAGAAAAAAGATGTCAATAATGATGTCGTTAAATTGAAGCTATTTCCTTTTTCGCTTAGAGATCGTGCTAAAGCTTGGTTTTCGTCTTTGCCTAAGAATAGTATTGATTCATGGAACAAATGCAAAGATGCTTTTATCTCTAAGTATTTTCCTCCCGCTAAGATCATCTCTCTTAGAAACGATATAATGAACTTTGAACAACTTGATCATGAACATGTTGCACAAGCTTGGGAGAGAATGAAATTAATGATACGTAATTGCCCTACTCATGGTTTGAATTGATGGATGATTATACAAAAATTTCATGCTGGATTGAATTTTGCTTCTAGAAATCTTTTAGATTCGGCCGCGGGAGGCACTTTTATGGAAATCACTTTAGGAGATGCTACTAAACTCCTAGATAATATTATGGTTAATTATTCTCAATGGCATACTGAAAGAACTTCTAATAAAAAAGTGCATGCGATAGAAGAAATTAATGTGTTGAGTGGAAAGATGGATGAACTTATGAAATTATTTGCTACTAAGAGTGTTTCTTCTGATCCTAATGATATGCCTTTGTCTACTTTGATTGAGAATAACAATGAATCTATGGATGTGAATTTTGTTGGTACGAATAATTTTGGTAACAACGCTTATAGAGGGAATTTTAATCCTAGGCCATATCCTAGTAATCCTTCTAATAATTATGGGAATTCCTACAACAACTCTTATGAAAATTATAATAAGATGCCCTCTGAATTTGAGAATAGTGTTAAAGAGTTTATGAATTCACAAAAGAATTTTAATGCTTTGCTTGAAGAGAAATTGCTTAAAGTTGATGATTTGGCTAGACACGTTGATAGAATTTCTCTTGAGATTGATTCTTTAAAGATTAGATCTATTCCTCCTAAGCATGATATCAATGAGTCTCTTAAAGCCATGAGAATTTCCATTGATGAGTGCAAGGAAAGAACCGCTAGGATGCGTGCTTCCAAAGATGACTTTATTAAAGCGTGTTCCTCCAATTCCTATGAAAATCAAGATGAAGATCTAAAAGTTATTGATGTGTCCCCTATTAAATCTTTGTTTTTCAATATGAATCTTGATGAAACTGAATATGATCTTCCTTTACCTAGAAGGTGTTCTAAAAATTTGGAGTATTTAGATCTTAATGATGAAATTGATGAAAGTGGGATTGAAAGAAATAAAAATCTAGATGTTGCTAAACCTACTATATTGGATTTCAAGGAATTTAATTATGAAAGTTGCTCTTTAATTGATTGTATTTCCTTGTTGCAATCCGTGCTAAATTCTCCACATGCTTATAGTCAAAATAAAGCCTTCACCGAACATATTGTTGATGCCTTGATGCAATCTTATGAAGAAAAACTTGAGTTAAAAGTTTCTATCCCTAGAAAACTCTATGATGAGTGGGAAACAACTATTAAAATTAAAATTAAAGATCATGAGTTTTATGCTTTGTGTGATTTGGGTGCTAGTGTCTCTACTATTCCCAAGACTTTGTGTGATTTGCTAGACTTCCGTAATTTTGATGATTGCTCTCTAAACTTGCATTTTGCGGATTCCACTATTAAGAAACCTATGGGAAGGATTAATTATGTTCTTATTGTTGCAAATAGGAATTATGTGCCCGTAGATTTCATTGTTCTTGATATAGATTGCAATCCTTCTTGCCCTATTATTCTTGGTAGACCTTTCCTTAGAACGGTTGGTGCGATAATTGATATGAAGGAAGGGAATATTAGATTTCAATTTCCATTAAAAAAGGGCATGGAACACTTTCCAAGAAATAAAATAAAATTACCATATGAAACTATCATGAGAGCCACTTATGGATTGCCTACCAAAGATGGCAATACCTAGATCTATCCTCGCTTTTATGCCTAGCTAGGGGCGTTAAACGATAGCGCTTGTTGGGAGGCAACCCAATTTTATTTTTATTCCTTGCTTTTTGCTCCTGCTTAGTAATAAATAAATTATTTAGCCTATTTTTTGGTTGTGTTTTTTGTGTTTAATTAGTGTTTGTGCCAAGTAGAACCGTTGGGAAGACTTGGGGAAAGTCTTGTTGAACTTGCTGTAAAAAACAGAAACTTTAGCGCTCACGAGAACTGCTGTCATTTTTATTTGAAGAGTGATATTTAGTTAATTCTTTTTTAAGATGATTAATAGATAAAGTCCTCACGTCCAGAAATTTATTTTATAATTTTGGGGGTTCCAGAACTTGCGCTAGCTACAGATTACTACAGACTGTTCTGTTTTTGACAGATTCTGTTTTTCGTGTGTTGTTTGCTTATTTTGATGAATCTATGGCTAGAAAAATAGTTTATAATCCATAGATAAGTTGGAATACAGTAGGTTTAACACCAATATAAATAAAGAATGAGTTCATTACAGTACCTTGAAGTGGTCTTTTGTTTTCTTTCGCTAACGGAGCTCACGAGTTTTCTATCTTGAGTTTTGTGTTGTGAAGTTTTCAAGTTTTGGGTGAATTCTTTTGATGGGTCATGGAACAAGGAGAGGCAAGAGCCTAAGCTTGGGTATTCCCATGGCACCCCCAATATAATCCAAGGACACCAAAAAGTCAAAGCTTGGGGATGCCTCCGGAAGGCATCCCCTCTTTCGTCCACTTCCATCGGTAATTTACTTGGAGCTATATTTTTATTCATCAACATGATATGTGTTTTGCTTGGAGCGTCTTGTATTATTTGTGTCTTTTTTTGTTAGTATGCCACAATCATCCTTGCTGTACACACCTTTTGAGAGAGCCATACATGAATTAAAATTTGATAGAATGCTCTATGTGCTTCACTTATATCTTTTGAGCTAGATAATTTTAGTCTATGTGCTTCACTTATATCTTTTGAGCTATATAATTTTGCTCTATGTGCTTCACTTATATCTTTTGAGCTAGATAATTTTGCTCTGTGTGCTTCACTTAGATATTTTAGAGCACGGTGGTGGATATGTTTTAAATAAACTATTGATCTCTCATGCTTCACTTAAATTAATTTGAGAGTCTCTTAATAGCATGGTAATTTGCCTAATAATAATATGCTTGGTGTTCAAGATTTGTGAAACTTTCTTTTGAGTGTGTTGAATACTAAGAAAAGAATGAAGCATGATAATTGTTTTTAGATATGCATGTGATAATATTAAAGTCATGCTAGTGAGTAGTTGTGAATTTGAGAAATACTTGTGTTGAAGCTTGTGATTCCCGTAGCATGCACGTATGGTGAACCGTTATGTGATGAAGTCGGAGCATGATTTATTTATTGATTGTCTTCCTTATGAGTGGCGGTCGGGGACGAGCGATGGTCTTTTCCTACCAATCTATCCCCCTAGGAGCATGAGCGTAATACTTTGCTTTGATAACTTCTAGATTTTTGCAATAAGTATATGAGTTCTTTATGACTAATGTTGAGTCCATGGATTATACGCACTCCCACCCTTGCTAGCCTCTCTAATACCGTGCACTTTTCGCCGGTATCATACACCTACCATATACCTTCCTCAAAATAGCCACCATACCTACCTATTATGGCATTTCCATAGCCATTCCGAGATATATTGCCATGCAACTTTCCACCATCTAGTTCATCATGACACATCCATCATTGTCATATTGCTTAGCATCATCATGTAGTTGACATAGTATTTGTGCAAAGCCACCATTCATAATTCTTTCATACTTGTCACTCTTGATTCATTGCATATCCCGGTACATCGCCGGAGGCATTCATATAGAGTCATACTTTGTTTAAGTATCGAGTTGTAATCATTGAGTTGTAAATAAATAGAAGTGTGATGATCATCATTCAATAGAGCATTGTCCCAATTGTCCCAAAAAAAGTCCAAAGAAAAAAAAGAAGGCCCAAAAAAGGGCAATGTTACTATCCTTTTTCCACACTTGTGCTTCAAAGTAGCACCATGATATAGCGAGTCTCATATATTATGCTTCAAAGTAGCACCATGTTCTTCATATAGAGAGTCTCATATGTTGTCACTTTCATATACTAGTGGGAATTTTACGTTATAGAACTTGGCTTGTATATTCCAATGATTTGCTTCCTCAAATTGCCCTAGGTCTTCGTGAGCAAGCAAGTTGGATGCACACCCACTAGTTTCTTTTGTTGAGCTTTCATACATTTATAGCTCTAGTGCATCCGTTGCATGGCAATCCCTACTCACTCACATTGATATCTATTGATGGGCATCTCCATAGCCCATTGATACGCCTAGTCGATGTGAGACTATCTTCTCCTTTTTGTCTTCTCCACAACCACCATTCTATTCCACCTATAGTGCTATATCCATGGCTCACGCTCATGTATTGCGTGAAGATTGAAAAAGTTTTGAAAAAGTTAGAGTATGAAACAATTGCTTGGCTTGTCATCGGGGTTGTGCATGATTTAAATACTTTGTGTGGGGAAGATGGAGCGTAGCTAGACTATATGATTTTGTAGGGATAACTTTCTTTGGCCATGTTATTTTGAGAAGACATAATTGCTTTGTTAGTATGCTTGAAGTATTATTATTTTCAATGTCAATATAAACTTTTGTCTTGAATCTTTCTAATCTGAATATTCATACCACAATTAAGAAGATTTACATTGAAATTATGCCAAGTAGCACTCCGCATCAAAAATTCTCTTTTTATCATTTACCTACTCAAGGACGAGCGGGAATTAAGCTTTGGGATGCCTGATACGTCTCCAACGTATCTATAATTTTTGATTGCTCCATGCTATATTATCTACTGTTTTGGACTATATTGGGCTTTTTTTCCACTTTTATATTATTTTTAGGACTAACCTATTAACCGGAGGCCCAGCCCAGAATTGTTGTTTCTGCCTATTTCAGTGTTTCGGATAAACAGAATATCAAACGGAGTCCAAATGGAATAAAATCTTCGGAAACGTGATTTTCTCGCCGAACGTGATCCAGGAGACTTGGACCCTACTGCAAGGGATCAAAGAGGTGGTCATGAGGGTGGGGGGCGCCCCCCCCCCTAGGGCGCGCTCCCTGCCTCGTGGGCCCCTCGGTGCTCCACCGACGTACTCCTTCCTCCTATATATACACACGTACCCCCAAACGATCAGAACAGGAGCCAAAACCCTAATTCCACCGCCGCAACTTTCTGTATCCACGAGATCCCATCTTGGGGCCTGTTCTGGAGCTCCGCCGGAAGAGGGCCGTCATCACGGGGGGCTTCTACATCATCCTAGCCCCTCCGATGAAGTGTGAGTAGTTTACCTCAGACCTTCGGGTCCATAGTTAGTAGCTAGATGGCTTCTTCTCTCTCTTTGAAACTCAATACAAAGTTCTCCCCCTCTCTCGTGGAGATCTATTCGATGTAATCTTCTTTTTGCGGTGTGTTTGAAGGAAATATGCCCTAGAGGCAATGGTAAAGTTATTATTTATTTCCTTATATCATGATAAATGTTTATTATTCATGCTAGAATTGTATTAACCGGAAACATAATACATGTGTGAATACATAGACAAACAGAGTGTCACTAGTATGCCTCTACTTGACTAGCTCGTTGATCAAAGATGGTTATGTTTCCTAACCATAGACATGAGTTGTCATTTGATTAACGGGATCACATCATTAGGAGAATGATGTGATTGACTTGACCCATTCTGTTAGCATAGCACTTGATCGTTTAGTTTGTTGCTATTGCTTTCTTCATAACTTATACATGTTCCTATGACTATGAGATTATGCGACTCCCGTTTATCGGAGGAACACTTTGTGTGCTACCAAACGTCACAACGTAACTGGGTGATTATAAAGGTGCTCTACAGGTGTCTCCGAAGGTACTTGTTGGGTTGGCGTATTTCGAGATTAGGATTTGTCACTCCGATTGTCGGAGAGGTATCTCTGGGCCCACTCGGTAATGCACATCACTATAAGCCTTGCAAGCATTGTAACTAATGAGTTAGTTGCGGGATGATGTATTACGGAACGAGTAAAGAGACTTTCCGGTAACGAGATTGAACTAGGTATTGAGATACCGATGATCGAATCTCGGGCAAGTAACATACCGATGACAAAGGGAACAACTATGTTGTTATGCGGTCTGACCGATAAAGATCTTCGTAGAATATGTGGGAGCCAATATGAGCATCCAGGTTCCGCTATTGGTTATTGACCGGAGACAAGTCTCGGTCATGTCTACATAGTTCTCGAACCCGTAGGGTCCGCACGCTTAAAGTTTCGGTGACGATTGTATTATGAGTTTATGTGATTTGATGTACCGAAGGTAGTTTGCAGTCCTGGATGAGATCGGGGAAATGACGAGGAGTCTCGAAATGGTCGAGACGTAAAGATCGATATATTGGACGACTATATTCGGACATCGGAAAGGTTCCGAGTGATTCGGGTATTTTTCGGAGTACGGGAGAGTTACGGGAATTCTCCGGGGAGTATATGGGCCTTATTGGGCCATACGGGAATAGAGGAGAGAAGCCAAAAGGAAGGAGCCCCGCCCCTCTGGTCCTAATTGGACAAGGGGTGCAGCCCACTTTTCCTTGTTCCTCTCCCCCTCTTTCCTTCTCTCCTACTCCAACAAGGGAAGGAGGAGTCCTACTCCCCCCTTGGCGCACCCTCCTCCTAGGCCGGCCACCTCCCCCCCCCCTTGCTCCTTTATATACGGGGGCAGGGGGCACCCCATAGACACACAAGTTGATCAGTTGATCTCTCCCAGCCGTGTGCGGTGCCCCCCTCCACCATATTTCTCCTCGGTCATATCGTAGTGGTGCTTAGGCGAAGCCCTGCGTCGGTAGCAACATCATCACCGTCATCACGTCGTCGTGCTGACGGAACTCTCCCGTGAAGCTCTGCTGGATCGGAGTTCGCGGGATGTCATCGAGCTGAACGTGTGCTGAACTCGGAGGTGCCATGCGTTCGGTACTTGGATCGGTCGGATCGTGAAGACGTACGACTACATCAACCGTGTTGTGCTAACGCTTCCGCTTTCGGTCTATGAGGGTACGTGGACAACACTCTCCCCTCTCGTTGCTATGCATCACCATGATCTTGCGTGTGCGTAGGAAAATTTTGAAATTACTACGTTCCCCAACAGTGCATCCGAGCCTAGGCTTTATGCGTTGATGTTATATGCACGAGTAGAACACAAGTGAGTTGTGGGTGATATAAGTCATACTGCTTACCAGCATGTCATACTTTGGTTCGGCAGTATTGTTGGATGAAGCGGCCCGGACTGACATTACGCGTATGCTTACGCGAGACTGGTTCTACCGACATGCTTTGCACACCGGTGGCTGGCGGGTGTCAGTTTCTCCAACTTTAGTTGAATCGAGTGTGGCTACGCCCGGTCCTTGCGAAGGTTAAAACAGCACCAACTTGACAAACTATCGTTGTGGTTTTGATGCGTAGGTAAGAATGGTTCTTGCTAAGCCCGTAGCAGCCACGTAAAACTTGCAACAACAAAGTAGAGGACGTCTAACTTGTTTTTGCAGGGCATGTTGTGGTGTGATATGGTCAAGACGTGATATAAGTTGTTGTATGAGATGATCATGTTTTGTTGAAGTTATCGGCAACTGGCAAAAGCCTTATGGTTGTCTCTCTATTGCATAAGATGCAAGCGCCAAATACTTGATTTACTTTATCGCTATGCGATAGCAATAGTTGCAAGAGCAATAGTTGGCGAGACGATCATGTGACGACACATTGATATAGATCAAGATGATGGAGATCATGGTGTCATGCCGGTGACGAAGGAAATCATGACGATGCTTTGGAGATGGAGATCAAAGGCACAAGATGATGATGGCCATATCATGTCACATATTTTGATTGCATGTGATGTTTATCTTTTATGCATCTTATTTTGCTTAGTTCGACGGTAGCTTTATAAGATGATCTCTCACTAAATTTCAAGATAAAAGTGTTCTCCCTGAGTATGCACCGTTGCCAAAGTTCGTCGTGCCCAGACACCACGTGATGATCGGGTGTGATAAGCTCTACGTCCATCTACAACGGGTGCAAGCCAGTTTTTGCACACGCAGAATACTCAGGTTAAACTTGACGAGCCTAGCATATGCAGATATGGCCTCGGAACACTAAGACCGAAAGGTCGAGCGTGAATCATATAGTAGATATGATCAACATAGTGATGTTCACCATTGAAAACTACTCCATCTCATGTGATGATCGTACATGGTTTAGTTCATTTGGATCACGCGGTCATTTAGATGACTAGAGGGATGTCAATCTAAGTGGGAGTTCTTAAGTAATATGATTAATTGAACTTAAATTTATCATGAACTTAGTCCTGGTAGTATTAGCATATCTATGTTGTAGATCAATAGCTCGTGTTTAGCTCCCCTGTTTTATTTTTGATATGTTCCTAGAGAAAATTAAGTTGAAAGATGTTAGTAGCAATGATGCGGATTGGATCCGTGATCTGAGGATTATCCTCATTGCTGCACAGAAGAATTATGTCCTTAATGCACCACTAGGTGACAGACCTATTGCAGGAGCAGATACAGACGTTATGAACGTTTGGCTAGCTCAATATGATGACTACTTGATAGTTTAGTGCACCATGCTTAAACGGCTTAGAATCGGGACTTCAAAGATGTTTTGAACGTCATGGACCATATGAGATGTTCCAGGAGTTGAAGTTAATATTTCAAGCAAATACCCGAGTTGAGACATATGAAGTCTCCAACAAGTTCTATAGCTAAAAGATGGAAGAGAATAGCTCAAGCAGTGAGCATGTGCTCAGATTGTCTGGGTACTACAATCTCTTGAATAAAGTGGGAGTTAATCTTCCAGATAAGATAGTGATTGACAGAATTCTCTAGTCACCATCACCAAGTTAGTAGAACTTTGTGATGAACTATGATATGCAAGGAATAACGGAAACGATTCCCAAGCTCTTCGTAGTGCTGAAATCAACGAAGGTAGAAATCAAGTAAAATATCAAGTGTTGATGATAGACAAGACCACTAGTTTCAAGAAAAGGGCAAAGGGAAGAAGGGGAACTTCAAGAAGAACGGCAAGCAAGTTGCTGCTCAAGTGAAGAAGCCCAAGTCTGGTGCTAAGCCTAAGACTAAGTGCTTCTACTGCAAAGGGACTGGTCACTGGAAGCGGAACTACCCCAAGTAATTGGCGGATAAGAAGGATGGCAAAGTAAACATAGGTATATTTGATATACATGTTATTGATGTGTACTTTACTAGTGTTTATAGCAACCCCTCAGTATTTGATACTAGTTCAATTGCTAAGAATAGTAACTCGAAACGGGAGTTGAAAAATAAATAGAGACTAGTTAAGGGTGAAGTGACGATGTGTATTGGAAATGGTTCCAAGATTGATATGATCATCATCGCACACTCCCTGTACTTTCGGGATTAGTGTTAAACCTAAAATAAATGTTATTTAGTGTTTGCGTTGAGCATGAATATGATTGGATCATGTTTATTGCAATACGGTTATTCATGTAAGTTAGAGAATAATTGTTGTTCTATTTACATGAATAAAACCTTCTATGGTCATACACCCAATGAAAATGGTTTGTTGGATCTTGATGGTGGTGACACACATTTTTATAATATTGAAGACAAAAGATGCAAAGTTAATAATGATAGTGCAACTTATTTGTGGCACTGCCGTTTAGGTCATATTGGTGTAAAACGCATGAAGAAAATCCATGTTGATGGGCTTTTGGAATCACTTGATTATGAATCAGTTGATGCTTGCGAACCATGCCTCATGGGCAAGATGACTAAGACTCCGTTCTCCGGAACAATGTAGCAAGCAACAGATTTGTTGGAAATCATGCATACTGATGTATGTGGTCCGATGAATATTGAAGCTCGTGGCAGGTATCATTATTTTCTGATCTTCACAGATGATTTGAGCAGATATGAGTATATCTACTTGATGAAACACAAGTCTGAAACATTTGAAAAGTTCAAAGAATTTCAGAGTGAAGTGGAGAATCATCGTAACAAAATAAAAGTTTCTACGATATGATCGCAGAAGTAAAATATTTGAGTTACGAGTTTGGCCTTCAGTGAAAACAATATGAAATAGTTTCACTACTCACAACACCTGAAACACCACGGTGTAATGGTGTGTCCGAACGTCGTAACCGTGCTTTATTAGATATGGTGCGATTTGCGATGTCTCTTACCGATTACCACTATCGTTTTGGGCTTATGCATTATAGACAGCTACATTCATGTTAAATAGGGCACCATCTAAATCCGTTGAGACGACACCGTATGAACTGTGATTTGGCAAGAAACCTAAGCTGTCGTTTCTTAAAGTTTGGGACTGCGATGCTTATGTGAAAAAGTTTCAACATGATAAGCTTGAACCCAAATCGAAGAAGTAAATCTTCATAGGATACCCAAAAGAAAATGTTGGGTACACCTTCTATCACAGATCCGAAGGCAAGATATTCATTGCTGAGAATGGATTCTTTCTAGAGAAGGAGTTTGCCTCGAAAGAAGTGAGTGGGAGGAAAGTAGAACTTGATGAGGTAACTGTACCTGCTCCCTTATTGGAAAGTAGTTCATCACAGAAATCTGTTCCTGTGACTACTACACCAATTAGTGAGGAAGCTAATGATGATGATCATGTAACTTCAGATCAAGTTACTACCGAACCTTGTAGGTAAACCAGAGTGAGATCCGCACCAGAGTGGTATGGTAATCCTGTTCTGGAGATCATGTTACTTGACCATGACGAACCTACGAACTATGAGGAAGCGATGAGGAGCCCAGATTCCACAAAATGGCTTGAGGCCATGAAACCTGAGATGAGATCCATGTATGAGAGCAAAGTATGTACTTTGATTGACTTGCCCAATGATCGGCAAGCCATTGAGATTAAATGGATCTTCAAGAGGAAGACGGACGCTGATAGTAGTGTTACCATCTACAAAGCTAGAATTGTCACAAAAAGGTTTTCGACAAGTTCAAGGTGTTGACTATGATGAGAGTTTCTCACTCGTATCTATGCTCAAGTCTGTCCGAATCATTTTAGCAATTGCCACATTTTATGAAATCTGGCAAATGGATAAACAAAACTGCATTCCTTAATGGATTTATTAAAGAAGAGTTGTATATGATGCAACCAGAAGGTTTTATCAATCCTAAAGGTGCTAACAAAATATGCAAGCTCCAGCGATCCATCTATGGACTGGTGAAAGCATCTCGGAGTTGGAATATACGCTTTGATAAGTTGATCAAAGCATATAGTTTTATACAGACTTGCGGTGAAGCCTGTATTTACAAGAAAGTGAGTGGGAGCACTACAACATTTCTGATAAGTATATGTGTATGACATATTGTTGATCAGAGATAATGTAGAATTATTCTGCAAAGCATAAAGGAATGTTTGAAAGGAGTTTTTTCAAAGAAAGACCTCGGTGAAGCTGCTTACATATTGAGCATCAAGATCTATAGAGATAGATCAAGACGCTTGATAAGTTTTCAATAAGTACATACCTTGACAAGTTTTTGAAGTAGTTCAAAATGGAACAGTCAAAGAAAGAGTTCTTGCATGTGTTACAAGGTGTGAAATTGAGTAAGACTCAAAGCTCAACCACGGAAGAAGATAGAGAGAGAATGAAAGTCATTCCCTATGCCTCAGCCATAGGTTCTATAAAGTATGCCATGTTGTGTACCAGACCTATTGTATACCCTGCCCTGAGTTTGGCAAGGGAGTACAATAGTGATCTAGGAGTAGATCACTGGACATTGGTCAAAATTATCCTTAGTGGAATAAGGATATGTTTCTCGATTATGGAGGTGACAAATGGTTCATCGTAAAGGGTTACTTCGATGCAAGTTTTGACACTAATCCAGATGACTCTAAGTCTCAATCTGGATACATATTGAAAGTGGGAGCAATTAGCTAGAGTAGCTCCGTGCAGAGCATTGTTGACATAGAAATTTGCAAAATACGTACGGATCTGAATATGGCAGACCCGTTGACTAAACTTCTCTCATAAGCAAAACATGATCACACCTTAGTACTCTTTGGGTGCTAATCACATAGCGATGTGAACTAGATTATTGACTCTAGTAAACCCTTTGGGTGTTGGTCACATGTCGATGTGAACTATGGGTGTTAATCACATGGTGATGTGAACTATTGGTATTAAATCACATGGTGATGTGAACTAGATTATTGACTCTAGTGCAAGTGGGAGACTGAAGGAAATATGCCCTAGAGGCAATGATAAAGTTATTATTTATTTCCTTATATCATGATAAATGTTTATTATTCATGCTAGAATTGTATTAACCGGAAACATAATACATGTGTGAATACATAGACAAACAGAGTGTCACTAGTATGCCTCTACTTGACTAGCTCGTTGATCAAAGATGGTTATGTTTCCTAACCATAGACATGAGTTGTCATTTGATTAACGGGATCACATCATTAGGAGAATGATGTGATTGACTTGACCCATTCCGTTAGCATAGCACTTGATCGTTTAGTTTGTTGTTATTGCTTTCTTCATAACTTATACATGTTCCTATGACTATGAGATTATGCAACTCTCGTTTACCGGAGGAACACTTTGTGTGCTACCAAATGTCACAACGTAACTGGGTGATTATAAAGGTGCTCTACAGGTGTCTCCGAAGGTACTTGTTGGGTTGGCGTATTTCGAGATTAGGATTTGTCACTCCGACTGTCGGAGAGGTATCTCTGGGCCCTCTTGGTAATGCACATCACTTAAGCCTTGCAAGCATTGCAACTAATGAGATAGTTGCGGGATGATGTATTACGGAATGAGTAAAGAGACTTGCCGGTAACGAGATTGAACTAGGAATTGAGATACCGACGATCAAATCTCGGGCAAGTAACATACCGATGACAAAGGGAACAACGTATGTTGTTATGCGGTCTGACCGATAAAGATCTTCGTAGAATATGTGGGAGCCAATATGAGCATCCAGGTTCCGCTATTGGTTATTGACAGGAGACATGTCTCGGTCATGTCTACATAGTTCTCGAACCCGTAGGGTCCGCATGCTTAAAGTTTCGGTGACGATTGTATTATGAGTTTATGTGATTTGTTGTACCGAAGGTAGTTCGGAGTCCCGGATGAGATCGGGGACATGACGAGGAGTCTCGAAATGGTCGAGACATAAAGATTGATATTGGACGACTATATTCGGACATCAGAAAGGTTCCGAGTGATTCGGGTATTTTTCGGAGTACCGGAGAGTTACGGGAATTCGCCGGGGAGTATATGGGCCTTATTGGGCCATACGGGAATAGAGGAGAGAGGCCAAAAGGAATGAGGCGCCCCCCCCCCTCTGGTCCGAATTGGACAAGGGGTGCAGCCCACTTTTCCTTGTTCCTCTCCCCCTCTTTCCTTCTCTCCTACTCCAACAAGGGAAGGAGGAGTCCTACTCCCCCCTTGGCGCGCACTCCTCCTAGGCCGGCCACCTCCCCCCCTTGCTCCTTTATATACGGGGGCAGGGGGCACCCCATAGACACACAAGTTGATCAGTTGATCTCTCACAGCCGTGTGCGGTGCCCCCCTCCACCATATTTCACCTCGGTCATATTGTAGCGGTGCTTAGGCGAAGCCCTGCATCGGTAGCAACATCATCACCGTCACCACACCGTCGTGTTGATGGAACTCTCCCGTGAAGCTCTGCTGGATCGGAGTTCGCGGGACGTCATCGAGCTGAACGTGTGCTGAACTCGGAGGTGCCGTGCGTTCGGTACTTGCATCGGTCGGATCATGAAGACGTACGACTACATCAACCGCGTTGTGCTAACGCTTCCACTTTCGGTCTACGAGGGTACATGGACAACACTCTCCCCTCTCATTGCTATGCATTACCATGATCTTGCGTGTGCGTAGGAAAATTTTGAAATTACTACGTTCCCCAACAGTGTTTGTTGAGACCGATGAATTGTGGGTTTATGATCAAGTCTATTTATGAATAATATTTGAATCTTCTCTGAATTATTTTATGCATGATTGGTTATCTTTGCAAGTATCTTCGAATTATCCGTTTGGTTTGGCCAACTAGATTGGTAGTTCTTGCCATGGGAGAAGTGCTTAGCTTTGGGTTCAATCTTGCGGTGTCCTTACCCAGTGACAGAAGGGGCAGCAAGCCACGTATTGTATCGTTGCCATCAAGGATAACAAGATAGGGTTTTTTTCATATTGCATGAATTTATCTCTCTACATCATGTCATCTTGCTTAAGGTGTTACTTTGTTTTTAACTTAATACTCTAGATGCATGCTGGATAGCGGTCGATGAGTGGAGTAATAGTAGTAGATGCAGAATCGTTTCGATCTACTTGTCACGGACGTGATGCCTATATACATGATCATGCCTAGATATTCTCATAATTATGCACAATTCTATCAATTGCTCAACAGTAATTTGTTCACCAACCGCAGAATACTTATGCTCTTGAGAGAAGCCACTAGTGAAACCTATGGCCCCGGGGTCTATTCTCATCATATCAATCTCCATCACTTTTATATTGCTTTGCTTTTTACTTTGTCTTTACTTTTTACTTTGCATCTTTATACCAAAAATACCAAAAATATTATATCTATCAGATCTCACTCTCGTAAGTGACCGTGAAGGGCTTGACAACCCCTAATCGTGTTGGTTGCGAGTAGCTATCGCTTTGTGCATGTACGAGGGACTTGAGCGTGGGCTCCTACTGGATTGATACCTTGGTTCTCAAAAACTGAGGGAAAATACTTACGCTACTCTACTGCATCATCCCTTCCTCTTTGGGGAAAACCAACACGAGCTCAAGATGTAGCAGCCCCCACTTGAGCCATGCCGCAGGCCGCCGGCAGGCAAGTCTGGGGACCCCCGTTCCCAGAACGCCGACAGTACTTGTTCTACTTGAGTGGTAACCATAGAAGCATGTTTACTAATAAGTTTAAGTTCACCTTTAACATTAACCATATAATCACCCAAGTGTTCAAGCATATTTGAATTATATTTCAATTGTCTACCAAAATAAGCATTAAAGTCTTCTTGCTTAGCCATAAATTTATCAAACTCATCTAAGCATGGGCTAGCAAACTTAGTAAACGGGATTTCAGCTTTATCATATCTATAGAGAGAATTTACCTTTACTACCTGTGTCGGGTTATCAAGACCATGAGTTTCTTCAATAGGTAATGGATTAAGATTATATATTTCTTCAACGGGCGGTAAATTAAGACCGTGTATTTCTTCAATAGGAGGTAAATTCTTAACATCTTCAGCTTTAATACATTTTTCTTTCATAGATTTCTTTGCCTCTTGCATATCTTCAGGACTGAGAAATAGAATACCCCTTTTCTTAGGAGTTGGTTTAGGAATAGGCTTAGGAATTGGCTCCGGAGGTGTCCAATTATTTTTCATTTGTCAACATATTGTTCAATAGAATTTTAGCTTCATCCGGTGTTCTTTCCCTGAAAACAGAACCAGCACAACTATCCAGGTAATCTCTGGAAGCATCGGTTAGTCCATTATAAAAGATATCAAGTATTTCATTTTTCTTAAGAGGATGATCAGGCAAAGCATTAAGTAATTGGAGAAGCCTCCCCCAAGCTTGTGGGAGACTCTCTTCTTCAATTTGCACAAAATTATATATATCCCTTAAAGCAGCTTGTTTCTTATGAGCAGGGAAATATTTAGTAGAGAAGTAATAAATCATATCCTGGGGACTACGCACACAACCAGGATCAAGAGAATTAAACCATATCTTAGCATCACCCTTGAATGAGAACGGAAATATTTTAAGGATATAAAAGTAACGAGTTCTCTCATCAGTAGTGAACAGGGTGGCTATATCATTTAATTTAGTAAGATGTGCCACAACAGTTTCAGATTCATGGCCATGAAAAGGATCAGATTCAACCAAAGTAATTATATCAGGATCAACAAAGAATTCATAATCCTTATCGGTAACACAGATAGGTGAAGTAGCAAAAGCAGGGTCAGGTTTCATCCTAGCATTTATAGATTGCTTATTCCATTTAGCTAATAACCTCTTGAGTCCTTGTC
Organism: Triticum urartu; assembly: GCF_003073215.2. NCBI lineage: Eukaryota > Viridiplantae > Streptophyta > Magnoliopsida > Poales > Poaceae > Triticum > Triticum urartu. The sequence continues at coordinate 497,594,895 of NC_053027.1, read as the reverse complement.
TATCCTTGCAAGCTAAAATAGCTAAAGAAGCTTCTTTATCAAAAACATAACCATCAGGAATAACAGGCAAGTCTTCATAATCAATTTCATTAGTATTATCAGATTCAATATTTTCAATCTCTCTAGCCCTAGCAAGTTGTTCATCAAGAAATTCACCAAGTGGCACGGTAGTATCAAGTATAGAAGTAGTTTCATCATAAGTATCATGTATAGCAGAAGTGGCATCATCAATAACATGCGACATATTAGAATGAATAGCAGAAGCAGGTTTAGGTGTCGCAAGCTTACTCAAAACAGAAGGTGAATCAAGTGCAGAGCTAGATGGCAGTTCCTTACCTCCCCTCGTAGTTGAGGGATAAATCTTGGTTCTTGGATCTTTCAAGTTCTTCATAATGATAAGCAGATATAAATCCCAAGTGACTCAAAGAATAGAGCTATGTTCCGCCAGAAAATAGTCTTGATAACCCACAAGTATAGGGGATCGCAACAGTTTTCAAGGGTAAAGTATTCAACCCAAATTTATTGATTCGACACAAGGGGAGCCAAAGAATACTCTCAAGTATTAGCAGCTGAGTTGTCAATTCAACCACACCTGGAAACTTAGTATCTGCAGCAAAGTGTTTAGTAGCAAAGTAATATGATAGTAGTGGTAACGATAGCAAAAGGTAACGGTAGTAAAAGTAATGTTTTTGGTATTTTGTAGTGATGATAGCAATAGCAACGGGAAAGTAAATAAGCGGAAAACAATATATGGAAAGCTCGTAGGCAATGGATCGGTGATAGAGAATTATGCCGGATGCGGTTCATCATGTAACAGTCATAACCTAGGGTGACATAGAACTAGCTCCAGTTCATCAATGTAATGTAGGCATGTATTCCAAATATAGTCATACGTGCTTATGGAAAAGAACTTGCATGACATCTTTTGTCCTACCCTCCCGTGGCAGCAGGGTCCTTACGGAAACTAAGGGATATTAAGGCCTCCTTTTAATAGAGTACCGGAACAAAGCATTAACACATAGTGAATACATGAACTCCTCAAACTACGGTCATCATCGGTAAGTATCCCGATTATTGTCACTTCGGGGTTAACGGATCATAACACATAATAGGTGACTATAGACTTGCAAGATAGGATCAAGAACACTCATATATTGATGAAAACATAATAGGTTCAGATCTGAAATCATGGCACTCGGGCCCTAGTGACAAGCATTAAGCATAGCAAAGTCATAGCAACATCAATCTCAGAACATAGTGGATACTAGGGATCAAACCCTAACAAAACTAACTCGATTACATGATAGATCCCATCCAACCCATCACCGTCCAGCAAGCCTACGATGGAATTACTCACACACGGCAGTGAGCATCATGAAATTGGTGATGGAGGATGGCTGATGATGACGATGGCGACGGATTCCCCTATCCGGAGCCCCGAACAGACTCCAGATCAGCCCTCCCGAGAGGTTTTAGGGCTTGGCGGCGGCTCCGTATCGTAAAACACGATGAATTCTTCTCTCTGATTTTTTCTCCCTGAAACACAATATATAGAGTTGGAGTTGGAGTCGGAGGAGCTCCAGGGGGCCCACGAGGTAGGGGGCGCGCCCTAGGGGGGCAAGCGCGCCCCCACCCTCGTGGACAGGTGGTGGGCCCCTGGCCTTCATCTTTTGCAGGTATTTTTTATATTTTCCAACAAGTTGCTCCGTGAAGTTTCAGGTCATTCCGAGAATGTTTGTTTCTGCACTAAATAACACCATGGTAATTCTGCTGAAAATAGCGTCAGTCCGGGTTAGTTCCATTCAAATCATGCAAGTTAGAGTCCGAAACAAGGGCAAAAGTGTTTGGAAAAGTAGATACGACGGAGACGTATCAAGTCCCCAAGTGTCGGCTCAATTTACCATAAATGAACCGGTACTTTAACTTCATAGCTGTCTTTTGCCGAACCCAAAAATTATTGTAATCGGGCTTAATCTTAAGAGACTTTCTGAATATCATGCATTAGCCCCCAAGTGCCAAGTGTTGTTACTTTGTAAGGTACTTGGGACTTGAAATATATTAGATTCATAAGAAATTGTTTTGGCAGACATTAGCCCCCAAGTGTCAAGTGGTTTTGCAGTGCAAAGTACTTGAGACTTGAATTTTGAACTTTAGTTTAAGCCTTGACATACCTGTGTATATTTTGTAGAACGCCCTATCTGAACTGGGTTCCCAATTAACTGATGCAAAGACCCGGCTGGCGGATCAAGAGGCAGAAATCAAGTCTGCTGATTCTAAACTTCAATTGAGTCTTGCTGAGATGGAAAAATTGAAAACCAGCTTGACTGCCAAAAAGAAATCATGGGCTGAAGAAAAGACGCTGCTGACACAACACGTAGAAAAAGATGAAGCGACTCTTGAGGAGGTTACCACGGAGCTGACCGGCTTAAAGAACCGGGTGTCTCAAATGGTTTCTGCCATCTTTGGTAAGCCATATGCACTGGTCCTTTATACCTTGTTTGACCCGGAATAAAAACGCCTGCTGACCCCTTGTTTAAAAAAATATGTGCAGGTCCGCGAAGCAAAAATCTGAGTCAAGATAATGTGACCAAACTAAAGGCGGTTTACACCTTAGTAGAGCAGTTGTATACTGGCGCTCAACGAGAACTTGCTGCTATCTCACCTGCCAACCAAGGACCCAATTGGCTGAGCGATGTTCTGAAAAAATTGTCAATCTTACCCGCCAGGTTTCAAGAGGTCAAACGATCCTGTGCCAGAGTCGGAGCCTTGACTGCCCTGAGCCACTCCAAAGCCTGGGTGCTAGATCTAGACCCGGTGGATGTAGCTAGGGGGTACCCGACTGTGAAGGAAGACGGGTCTCTATTTGAGCAAGATGACTTCATTGCCTGCGTGAGGGGAGTTCGACCTCAAGCTACTGTTCTTGGAGATGAAACCAATATTGACAAATATCAGCTGGGTTTTGATTTGGAGAATAAGAAGATGGCGACTCCCTCTTACAAGGTGACAGATCTAATCCCATCGGTTCATCAACATATGTTTGCTCCGGAAGTTGATCCGGCTGGCCTGATTGATGAAGAAGCAGAGTTCATTGCCGTGAACAGTTTTGACTAGTCCAAACCCAGCTTCCAATCAGCAGAAGGAGGTGAACCGACGAAGGAAGAGTGATAACCATCTTGTGGGCTCTTTGAAGCCTTGTAATAAATTTAGCTTGAAACAACTGCATATTTTGCCTATGCCATCGTGCATAAGATGTCATGTGTGGCTCTTTGCTTCCTGATGTCAATATATGCGTCACATTTATGGTTATCTCTATCATATTTCGGCTCTTTTTCCTATAGAAAAAGAAAAAACTGGCTTGGCGGTTTAGCACCGAACGGGTCAGAACACCCGGTATATAACCAATGGTTTATCATAGTAGAAGAAACAGCAACAGATGTGAAAATAAACAAGGTTGAAACAACCTTTGATTAACACACAAACAACTGTTCATAAATAACAGTCATACATGTATCTTTTACCTTTGAACCACCGGTTTATATGAGAAAGTGGGGGGTTTCTGATTCGAATACGACCAGTAAACCGGACCAAAGGGGTTAACCTAAGATTCGAATACAATCATATAGCCCCTAGTGGCTTTGGCGTTGCGCCGATCAAGAGGGTACCGATAGCTATGTTCTCTTTGGTTCGAATACGACCTATGTTTGAACAGGAAGCCCCCAAATGACCTTGAGAGGTTTTAACGACCCTGATTCGAATACGATCCAAGTCAGACTGAAAAGGGGTTAAGCTATGATTCGGATACGATCAAGAAGCCCCCTAGTGAGTTTGGCATTGAGCCGATCAAGAGGGTTACGACAGCTATGCTCTCTTTGGTTCGAATACGACCTATGTTTGAACAGGAAGCCCCCAAGTGATCATGAGGTTTACTGCTAGATTCAAATACGATCATAAGCCGGACCAGAAAGGTTAAGCTAAATTCAGATATGATCAGCTCCTGAATAGTCATGAAAAATAGTAAAGATATATGACCTTTGAAGAGGAAAAATGACAGAGGTCCTGCTTTATTACTTATCATAGTATATACAACGTCAAAGTATGTACATGACGAGAGCCAGTGGCTCAGGTGTAGTATGGCCGAAGTTGAGCAATGTTCCACGGCCGGCGGGTCTCCTCCTCCGACTTACGTGAGTCTTTGTGCTCTCGAACGTCAATGAGGTAATATGACCCGTTGTTTAAGTTATTGCTGACCACAAAGGGTCCTTCCCAAGGCGGGGATAGCTTGTGTGCATCTGACAGATCCTGGATGAGCCGGAGCACCAGGTCACCTTCTTGAAAAGTCCTGGACTTAACCCGGCGGCTGTGATAACGGCGCAGGTCCTGTTGATAAATTGTTGATCGAGCCGCTGCTAAGTCTCTCTCCTCATCTAACAAGTCCAGTGCATCCTGTCTGGCTTGTTCGTTATTAGCTTCAACATAAGCCACCACACGAGGCGAGTCATGACGGATGTCACTAGGCAGCACCGCTTCCGCTCCATAAACCATGAAGAAGGGTGTATAACCCGTGGACATGTTAGGAGTGGTGTTGATACTCCACAGTACCGAGGGTAACTCCTCTACCCAGCAACCCGGCGTCCGTTGTAAGGGAACCATGAGCCGGGGCTTGAGACCTTTTAAGATTTCCTGATTTGCTCTCTCAGCCTGCCCGTTAGATTGAGGGTGAGCTACAGAAGAAACATCCAGCCGGATGTGCTCTCTTTGACAAAACTCCTCCATATCCCCTTGGGACAAATTAGTGCCATTGTCAGTGATAATGTTGCGTGGAAAACCAAAGCGAAAAATCACCTTTTTCATGAACTGAACCGCCGTAGCTGCATCACACTTACTCACTGGCTCTGTCTCAACCCACTTTGTGAATTTGTCAACTACCACTAAAAGATGTGTCTTTTTATCCTTGGACCTTTTGAAAGGTCCAACCATGTCAAGCCCCCAGACTGCAAATGGCCAAGTGATTGGAATCATCCTCAATTCCTGAGCCGGCACATGCGCTCGTCATGCAAATTTTTGACATCCATCACATCTACTGACCAGATCTTCTGCATCCGCGTGAGCCGTCAACCAGTAAAAACCATGACGAAAAGCTTTGGCCACAAGAGATTTTGACCCGGCGTGATGACCACAATCCCTTTCAGGGATCTCACGAAGTATTTCTTGGCCTTCTTCAGGAAAAACACACCGTTGAAACGCTCCAGTGACGCTGTGATGGTATAATTCTCCGTCAGAAATCATCATTGACTTGGACCGCCGGGTTATCTATCGGGCCAGGGTCTCATCCTCTGGCAACTCGCCCCGGATCATGTAAGCCAAGAACGGTATTGTCCAATCTGGGGTGACATGAAGAGCCGCCACCAACTGTACCTCCGGGTCAGGAACGGCCAAATCTTCCTCTGTAGGTAACTTAACATACGGGGTATGCAAAACATACAAAAAGGTGTTAGGTGGCACCGGCTTACGCTGTGATCCTAACCGGCTTAAGGCATCGGCCGCTTCATGCTTTCTATGGTCAATGTGTTCCACTTGATAACCCTTAAAATGTCCTACAACAGCATCGACTTCACGGCGATAAGCCGACATGAGAGGATCCTTGGAATCCCACTTGCCTGACACCTGTTGAGCCACCAAATCTGAATCGCCAAGGCACCGGACCCGGCTCAGACTCATTTCTTTAGACATTCGAAGACCATGGAGCAAGGCTTCATATTCTGCTGCATTGTTAGTGCAAGGAAACATCAATCGCAACACGTAACAAAACTTGTCACCTCGAGGGGAAGTTAAAACAACTCCAGCCCCCGAGCCTTCGAACTGTTCGGACCCATCAAAGTGAATCGTCCAATATGTATTGTCTAGTTTCTCCTCTGGCATCTGCATCTCTGTCCAGTCATTAATAAAGTCAACCAGCGCTTGAGATTTGATCGCAATACGTGGCACATACTTCAACCCATGAGACCCAAGTTCAATGACCCACTTGGCGACTCCTCCAGTAGCTTCTCTATTTTGAATGATATCTCCCAAAGGAGCAGAGCTAACCACGGTGATTGGGTGAATCTGAAAGTAATGTTTGAGCTTTCGGCTTGCCATGAACACCCCATATACGAGCTTCTGCCAATGTGGATATCTTTGTTTAGATTCAATCAGCACCTCACTGACGTAGTAAACCGGCCGTGGGACCGGATGTTCCTTGCTGGCCTCCTTGCGTTCCACCACAATGGCCACACTAACAGCTCGTGAGTTAGCAGCTATATATAATAACAACGGCTCTTTCTCAACTGGAGCAGCGAGAACCGGGGGTTCAGCAAGCAGTTTCTTCAAATCCTCAAAAGCAGAGTTAGCAACATCATTCCAGACGAATTCATCCACCTTTTTCATCATTTGATACAAAGGCATCGCCTTCTCCCCTAACCGGCTTATGAACCGGCTTAAGGCCGCGATTCGACCTGCCAGCCGCTGAACGTCATTGATGCACACCGGTTTAGCCAGAGATGTGATTGCCTTGATCTTATCCGGGTTAGCCTCAATACCTCTGTTAGACACCAGAAAACCCAAAAGTTTGCCAGCTGGGACTCCAAAAACACACTTGGCCGGGTTAAGCATCATCTTGTAGACCCGGAGGTTATCAAAGGTCTCCTTCAGATCTGTTACCAAGGTTTCCTCCTTTCTGGACTTCACCACTATATCATCCACATAAGCATGAAGATTCCGCCCAATCTGATTGTGAAGGCAATTCTGTACACACCGTTGATAAGTCGCCTGGGCACTTTTAAGCCCAAAAGGCATAGACACATAGCAGAAGGCTCCAAACGGAGTGATGAAAGTTGTTTTCTCCTGGTCCTTAACTGCCATCTTGATCTGATGATAACCTGAGTATGCATCCAAAAAACTCAAACGCTCGCAACCCGCCGTAGCATCAATGATCTGATCAATATGAGGGGGAGCAAAAGGGTCAGCCGGACAAGCCTTGTTCAAATCGGTGTAATCCACACACATACGCCAGGTGTCGTTCTTCTTGAGTACAAGCACCGGGTTAGCCAACCACTCTGGGTGAAAAACTTCCACAATGAATCTGGCCGCCAAGAGCCGGGCCACCTCTTCTCCTATGGCCTTGTGTCATTCCTCATTAAACCGCCGAAGGAACTGCCTGGCCGGCTTAAACTTCGGATCAATGTTAGAGTGTGCTCAGCGAGTTCTCTCGGGACACCCGGCATGTCAAAAGGCTTCCATGCAAAGATGTCCCGATTCTCACGGATGAACTCGATGAGCGCGCTTTCTTATTTTGGATCCAAGTTGGCACTGGTGATGAACTGTTTGGATGAGTCGCCTGGCACAAAATCAACCATCTTGGTGTCATCAGCCGACTTGAACTTCAACACCGGTTCATGCTCCGTAGTTGGCTTCTTTAAAGACGTCATGTCCGCCGGGTCAACGTTGTGTTTATAAAACTTCAATTCCTCTGTCGCACAAACGGACTCAGCATAAGCGGCATCACCTTCTTCACATTCCAAGGTTATTTTCCGGCTTCCATGAACTGTAATGGTGCCTTTATAACCTGGCATCTTGAGCTGCAGATATACATAACACGGTCGAGCCGTGAACTTGGCGTAAGACGGCCTTCCGAGCAGAGCATGATACGGGCTTTTGATCTTAACCACTTCAAAAGTTAATTTCTCGGCCCTGGAGTCATATTCATCCCCAAAGGCTACTTCCAGTTCAATCTGACCGACTGGGTATGCCGACTTACCAGGGACAACACCATGAAAAACAATGTTGTATTGTTTAAGACTCTTATCAGTCAACCCCATCCGACGAAACGTCTCATAATAGAGGATGTTGATGCTACTACCCCCGTCCATGAGCACCTTAGTGAACTTATATCCACCCACCTGGGGTGCCACCACCAAATCCTAGTGACCCGGATTATCAACCCGGGGAGGGTGATCCTCTCTGCTCCACACAATAGGCTGTTCTGACCACCTTAAATAATGTGGGATCGCCGGCTCAACGGCATTGACAGCCTCTTATGAAGCTTCTGATCCCTCTTGCATAAACTAGTGGTAAACACGTGGTACTGCCCACTATTCAACGGTTTTGGGTTACTCTGATACCCAGATTGTTGTTGCTGATTATGTTGGCTGGGTTGCTGATTATAACCGCCCTGGTTACCCGGATGGCCTTGATCGTGAAAACCGCCTCCGCTTGACCCGGCGCCCGGGCCCTGAAAGCCGCCTCCGCCTGAACCGCCGCCAGGTCCGTGGCTACCATCAAACATGTTGGAATTTTTAAATGCCTTCATGATCGCACAGTCCTTACACAGATGGGTAGCTGGCTTCTCCCGGGTGTCGTGCCTTGGACAAGGGTAGTTGCTCGAGGGTGGGACCTGACCCGCCTGACCGAGGGGGTTGCCTGCCCTTGCACCGTTGGTTGTTGCCCTGTGCATTGGTGTTAGCCACAAACTCGTCAGCCTTACGTTTATTACCTCCTTGATTCGCCGGGTTATGCTGGTGCCCCTTGCCGTTGTCGTTCTTATTTCCCTTCCCTATTTTTTCTTCATCGGACACGGGATCCTTGGTACTGTCGGAATCAGCATATTTGACCAGGGCCGCCATCAACTGGCCCATGTCATTGCAGTCACGCTTGAGCCGCCCTAGCTTCTTCTTCAGAGATTCAAAACGGCATTTTTTTTCTCCAACATTAAGACTGCCGAGCCAGCATCTATCTTATCAAATGAATGTATTATCTCCTTGACCCGGCGCACCCAATGGGTTGTGGACTCCCCTTCCTCTTGCTTACAATTAGTCAGGTCCATGATTGACATAGGTTGCTTACATGTGTCTTTGAAGTTCTGAATGAACCGGGCCTTCAACTCCGCCCATGAGCCGATGGAATTGGGTGGTAACCCTTTCAACCAAGTGCGAGCCATTCCATCCAACATCATGGTGAAATACTTAGCCATCGTTGCATCGCTGACTTCCAACAGCTCCATTGCCATCTCATAACTTTCAATCCATGCCCCAGGCTGCAAGTCAGCCGTGTAATTAGGCACTTTACGAGGCCCCTTAAAGTCTTTAGGTAAGCGCTCATTACGTATAGCCGGCACCAGGCAAGGAACACCTCCTATTCTTGTGGCTACTCCTGCCTCAACAGAGGTTGCTGGATAAGCCGGAAAATTTTGATGGGCCACCTGCTCAGCTCCCAGTTGAACCGCCCGCTCAGCCTCTTCACGGATCCTCTCCTGATCCGCTAAGTTAAGGGCTCCAGCCTGCACCGGCTCATGCCTGCGCGGTTGGTTACAGCGTTGAGCATTGCTTGACATATCAGCTGAGTCCATATGCCTGCTATAGCTCGGGCTCCGGCTCGGGCGAGGGGTTGAATGGATTTTGTCTCGACTGTAAGAGTACGCATCCTGCTGCGCCAGAGCCGTCTGAAGAAGTTCTCTCACCCTTCGTGTTTCGATTGCTATCGGAGATTCGCCTTCCATCGGGAGAGCCGCCAAACGAGCCGATGCAGCAATGAGGTTTTCCAAAGGATTGGAGAAGTGACCCGATGGTGTTGGCGCATAATGAGGCGGAGCGGTACTCATACGAGGTGGTTCCATGGCCCGTGGCTGAATCGGTGCTCCGGGTGTCGTGATCCGATTTGCCTCCGGCAGGTTACTTGGACCGGCCCCAGGTGTGTCGAAAAGGTTCCTAGGATCGAGCGTCAGAGGTAGACGTGACTGAGTTTTCTGATACCTTCTCCTCATGACCTCGTTTGACGCGTTCAGATCCACTGAGAGCCGGAAAGTCTCCGCTTGAAGCTGCTGAGCACGAGCGTCCAAAGCCGCCCGTTCCGCGGCCATCCTGACCTCTTCTGCTGCTAAATTTTCCTTGGCCTGTGCCATTTCTTCGCGTACCCGTGCCACCTCCGCATCATGCTGAGCTTTATCCGTCGGCTCTACCACGGCAGTTAATAGAGACGTCAGCTTATCCATGAGGTCCATTAGCATCTGAGCCGGGGGGCGCGCGGGGTCTCCTGACCCAGCCGCTGCCGACCCGATGGTTGTTGCTACTGCAGCCGTGGAGTTCTGTCCGGGCTGAGTGCCTGCCATGAAGACTTCGGCTCGATTCGGCGGCTCAATGGGGTCCGGAATACTGCTGCCATCGGAACAGCCCCAAGCATGCCGTCCTGCAGTTGATACAAAGAATCCGTCTCACCTGTTGATGATGTAGCGTCAGAACAGATGGTCGTTTCACCACCATCCACTGATCCTTCCGAGTATTCACCTCCATGGATGCAAACCACAAAGGCACGCTTTATGACGGGTCGGGCCCGGGCGGGTCTCGCGCGCTGAGCCGTCGCGATGATGTTGGTGCAGACGTCCGGCTCAGGGCCCGATTCACCGATCCGGCCGATGAAGACATGAATCCCGCCGAAGGGGACCCGGTACCCGTACTCAATTGAGCCGGCCTCAGGGCCCCGGCCTTCATCGTCGATGTAGAGCTTGCCGCGACGACTCCTGGTCATCCGGCCCACAACATATCCCTTGAGCCCTTCGAATTTGTCCTTCAAGAACTCAAATCCACTATGCGCTGGCCCCACGGTGGGCGCCAACTGTCGTGGAATTATCATGGCAGATGTCCTAGCAAAAGGACTTAGTCGTAGGGTCATCGCAACTAGGAAGCTTAAAGGGGTTAATCGGGACAAAGGACACGAGAGGTTTTATACTAGTTCGGCCCCTTACGATGAAGGTAAAAGCCTACGTCTAGTTGTGTTGGAATTTCTGGGGTTTCGATCACCAAGAGGCTAATCCGCTGGCTTGTTTATCGATCTCTCTTGTTTCTTGCCCTAAGCCGCCACCGGGTCGTCCCCTTATATACACGGGTTGACGCCTGGCGGCCTACAGAGTCCCGGCCGGTTCATAAAACGTGTCCGGCTCGGTGACTTCTTTGTATGCCTTTCTTTACAAGTCTTTCTTTACATACGGCGGTTTATAATATTGGGCCTTAAGCCGCCTCTGGGCTTAAGCCTTCCACAAGTCTTAATAAACTGTAGCCTTGAATACTATTGGGCTTCTTTTGTAACCCGTCGTTGGGGTTGACCCGGCCCCTCCTGGGCGGGTCTTACCTGGTAGCTATATTCCCAACAGGAATGTCTCCTCCCATTGAATGCGCATTGCCAAAAATCCTGAAATAAATCCAGGAATAAATGCGAGCACCAGGATTTGAACCTTGGTGGGCTGGGGATACCACATCCCCTCTAACCATCCAACCATGGGTTGGTTCGCAAGTATAATCATCTATTTGGAATACAAGACAAGCCAGAACAAATCCTAGTCTATCTCATCTTTCCTAATAAACATTATACTCAACACTTCTGTTAGGAGCCTACTGTAACCTGGACGTGTGCATGGGCCTTCTCCTTCGACCAACACTTGGGCCGGGCTCGGGCCTCGACCGATGCTTCTACAAGTACCAGCATAGGGTGCAGCAAACAGATTATCTAGGCTTGGATCAGGCAAACAGCACGGCGGCTCCTTCCTTCTCCTACCTCATGTACTTCCTTCTTCCTCCCCTCCCAAATTGCCTTGTATCAGACCTTGATTCCCCTGTAATGGAGTGATTCGCGAGTTGGATCCTAACAACTTCCTTTCCGAAGTGAGGCCCACCCCGCTCAGGCAAGTTGCATCCGGCTAGCCTTGACTTGTTCGCTGAATCCTCGTACATGAAGCTGGCACTCTGGGTCACGACTGGAGCGCTGAGGCGGATGGAATCGGGACGTCGACGATCGTCAATGAGGCATCTCCAGTGTCGACGGCGACAACAAGCAGTACCTGGCCGGACTTGCATGCGTACTCGAGCAAATGATCAACGGAGAGGACGGTCTTGGTGATCTCAGCCTTCTCGGCCTAGGCCTCAAAGACGTCCAGTGGACTGCAGGAGCGCGGTGAGCTCGCCGTGTGGGACACGAGAGTTTGTTCTCGTCCACGGGGAGCACGAGGTCAGCACGACTGTGCTCGCAGTACGTTGTATGCGCCGAGCTGCACGCCAATACAAAGAACAAGAAGGACAGTTGCGGTTGGAGTTTGGCCTGTAGTGTGGCCGTGTTGTGCACGAACCAAGTTCTTGTGGTGCATGTCTGCTCGCGCGCGACGTCGCCGGTCATGCGGTTGTTGACACCGGTCGTCTCGGCGGAGGCGGTCTTGCGGTAGTAAACGCCTGTTGTCTCAGCGGAGGTGGTCTTGTTGTAGTTGAGGGCCGGCAACTGAGACTTGGGTGACGTCGTCGCGGCAGTGCGATGGGGCAGAGGGCAGAGGGCGAAAGCTTTGAGAATGTCGAACTCCCGCTTGTCGTGTTGCTCCTTCACGTCGAGCTCTCGCTCGAGACGTCTAGTTCAATCCCGACCTCGTGCTGCTACAGCCCAGCGGCTATGTCGACAGCTTGGTTTGGTGATGGAAAAAAGTGGCTGGGGAGATGTGAGAGCGGAAGGGTTAGACGACGGGTGGAGAACAAGACCGGGGCGGCCGGGCGATAGTTGTTTCACTGGTTATCTCCGCTCGAGCGACGGTCTGCTACCACAGGAGAAAAACGGAAGGGGAAAGAAGAAAGTATGTATGGTGGAGAGACAGAAATACCAAAAATTCTAGACGTATAGGTTTTTACAGGGGTTCTATAGGCTCTTTTCAAACATTCTAAACATGTCCCCCTGATTTTTAATGGGGGTGGGCCCATGCGTCTACTAATGACCACCTTGTAATTTCCTCATCTTGTAACCCTCCTGTACGTGTAGCAAAGCTCTGGAAATACCGGCGCTGCTTGTTTTTCTTCCTTAAGAAATAGAGGCGGTGAGGGAAAGAACTATCCGCCGTTGGATGGATGGGATCATGGATAGGAGCACCAACAAGGAGCAGGCAAGCCTCGTCCTGTGTTGCTGAGGCTCTATGTTTCATCAATTTTGTAGTAACAGTACTGTACTACCATGCCTTTTTTGTGATGGAAGTGGCATGTTTAGACCAAGGGGGAAAATGACAGTTGAAGCATGAGTTTTTGTAACTTTATGAAACCAATGCAAATGTTACCCTGAAAATGTTCTTCTGGTGGCTCCCTCAAAGGGTCATTTTAGATCCTCCGCCACACCATGCATGAGTTTTCTAACAAATGTCTGCACATTTATTTATCTGACAGCTGACATGGCATTCCATGCTGCTGTAACAAGGAAATTTTGATCAAAGCTGTTGCACAGGCCATTCCTACATATGTGATGAGTGTCTTTAAACTGCCGGCATCTGTCTGTGACGACTTAACACGAATGATGAGGCAGTACTGGTGGGGTGTGGAGAACGGTAAGAGGAAAATGGCCTGGCTTAGTTGGAAGAAGATGGTGGTCCCCAAGTCTATGGGGGGCATGGGATTTCGGGACATGAGAGCATTCAACCAGGCCTTGCTGGCTAAGCAGGCTTGGCGTTTATTGGATTGCCCAAATAGCTTGTGTGCAAGATTGCTAAGAGCAAAATATTATCCCCATGGTAATCTGTTGGATACGGTGTTTCCAACCAGTTCATCGGCAGTGTGGAAGGGGATTGTACATGGTCTTGAGCTAGTAAAGAAAGGCATTATTTGGCGTGTGGGTGACGGAACACTGATAAGAACTTGGAGAGATGCGTGGATCCCAAGGGGTCATAACTTTCGGTCGATAACACCGAAACGTACTTGCAGACTCAACTGGGTGGCGGATTTCTTGAATGAACATGGTGCATGGAATGAACAAAGGCTGAGAGAACATTTTTGGGACATGGACGTACGAGAAATTCTTAAGATCCGTACTTCACCGAGGAATGGTCAAGACTTTATTGTCTGGTTCCCGGAAAGAAGCGGACAATTTACGGTAAGAAGTGCATACCGGCTGGCCACTATTGGCGTCGCCCAGGAGAGGGTACCGGCGACCAGCAACAACCCTTCCGGGGAAAGGCCGGTGTGGCAATGTATTTGGGCAGCCAAGGTTCCCCTAAAGATGAGGATCTTGGCGTGGAAAGTAGTCTTAGGTGCACTTGCAACAAATTCTTGCAAAAAATATCGGCATATTTCCATTAGAGACATTTGTCCGTTGTGTGCGAGAGAAAAGGAGACCAGTTTCCATGCCCTTGTCACATGCGATCATGCGCGGGCGATATGGCGAGAAATAAGGATGGTATGGAATCTACCACGCCAGGAACTTCTGCATGACACAGGGCAGGATTGGTTACTAAACTTGCTGACAAATTGTGACGAGTTCATGAGGGGTTGTGTAATTATGTTGATCTGGCGCATATGGTCGCTCCGCTCAGATGTGGCTCATGGAAAGGAAGTTCCTCCGGCGGCTACAACTGTCTCCTTTTTGCACAGCTACATGCAGTCCCTAGACCTATCCAGGAAGTTTTCAATAGAGGAGATTATCAGAAGGAAAATGCCGGTAGGGCGGGATGCTCCGGCTGCTGCGCAGGCGGAGGCCATTGTTCAACCATGGCCGAAGCCACCACCGGGGAAGGTGGCCCTGTCGGTTGATGGTGCCTATCTACACACTGATGGCTCAGCTGCGGCTGGAATGGTATTGAGGAACCATGATGGGAGCGTTATCTTCTCAGCATACAGATACATATTTAACTGCAACGAAGCGTTGGAAGCAGAGTTGCATGCGCTAATGCAGGGTATGGCGCTAGCAATCCAACATTGTGAGCTGCCTGTTATAGTCCAGTCGGACTCTTCTGTCGCCCTATCTGCCCTGTCGGGCGACAGTTTATCTAGATCTGCCTACAGGCACTTAGTTGCTGAAATTCGTCACCTTATGGTAGATAGAGTTTTCATTCCTATGAAGATTAGTCGTGTGCGGAATAGGGTAGCAGATTGTTTGGCCCTGTATAGTCGTACAGAGCGTACTACTGCTGTATGGCTTGATCGAGGTCCGCCGTGTATCGAGGATCTCTTGCCTTGCGATTGTAATCCTATACCTTTGAAATAAAATTCTTCTATCAGCGCAAAAAAAAACATACATCGCAATGGACGCTGATTAGAGCATTCGGGCCGGGACGCCAAAAACGTGACGTTTGGGATTTATCATTTCCCAAAACAGATTATATTTGCAGTTGGTGTTGTACTTTCTTTCAAAAAATATCTATGGCTAGTTGTTGTGTCCAGATCATTAGGCCTATTACATACTCTAACAGTTGTCGTATATATCCCCATAGATACCCAAGTTAGCAGTCAGATGAATGTCAACTAATATCTGTTTACGTCTCTATTTGGCGTAGCTACCTCGTCACTCGCGAGAGTATTCAGTTCATGTCAAAGTCTATTGTTCAGTCAAACTTCTACTATTGAGCTAGTTCAGTCAGGCATCCAAAGTGATACAGAGTTACAGATTACTCTCTCCATCCTAAAATAAGTGTCTCAATTTAAACAAAATTATCTTATGCGATGATTGCTTTGCTAGCGTGCCTTGCTCCAAAGCAGAAAGACTTTTGGCGGGCTCGAATTCTTGCCACAGAGCGTACGCATTTGAATGGGCTTTTTCCGTCCTGGCCAGGTCCAATACTCATGTGGGCAGGATTGTCATTATACCTGGGAATGTGAAGCCCGGCCCGACCCGACGCTGCTCCTGGGCCGGGCTCAGGCCTAGATTTTGAGCCCGATGGCCGAACCGGGCCCGGGCCCGTCATTTTTGCACTTTTCTGAAGGTTGGGCCAGGCCGGCCCGGAGCCCGACGAGCTTTTACGTGTTCGGGCCGGGCTCGGGCCAAGAAAACAGGCCCGATGGCCGGATCGGGCCAGGCCCGGGGCTGGGTTTTTTACGTCGGGCTTGGCTAGGCCCGGCCCGAGGTATGGCCAGGTATAATTATCATGCCATTGTCCATCCTGTGGTCGAGCGGAATCGGACACGAGCACACTGAGTAGAAATTTGGGTTTTAAAAAGTAGTAGTACTCTCTATCCAATTTAATTATCATTGATTTAGTATAGCATTGTGCTAAATCAACGACAATTAATATGGATCAAAGAGAGTAATACATTAATTCAAATGTTTCCCGTACGCAATGAGACACCAACACAAAAAGGCACCACCTTTATATATGTAAATGATAGCAAATTTTAGGACATGGCAGTGCCGCATCTACCATCCGTTGACGCCTAATAAATTGAGTACTCTTGAGCATTTTATTTGCATATCTTTTAATACATTTTTAACACACATATCAGCTTTTTTGCTTGTGAACACACATATCTTTCAATACATGAATACTCAATAATACTACCTGATGATGTGTCAGAGTACCCCTATAGCAGCAATCCTTACATAGATACTTGTGTCGACTTCTTCATAGAAAGGTGAGAGTGTATAAAGATAGTATGTTGCATGCATAACTCTAGTTTTTCCCTCCGCACATAAATTTCTCGCACTTAATTTCCATTGTGCAACTTAGATGATGGATATCTTTCGAATTAAAAGAAAGATTTTGATAGCATACATTTGAATTCATTGTGACAACACCTTTAAAACATGACCAGTCTGGTATAACTCTGACTACCTTAAATTTCATTTATCCCACCATATTTCACTTTCAGCTATTTTGTTGTCCAATATCACTTATTTCAACCGAATTTCAAAGAGGTCACTTATTTTAGTTTCTTATTTTCACTTATTTCAGAAATGTGTTTGTTATACTAGTTATTTTAGTCAACAGTCATTTCATTCTTTCTCTGTTTCAAAATTGTGATCTAATAAAAAAGCATGATTAACGAAATGGTTTCAACTACATTCACTATTTCAAAAGATATATTCAATCATTCCAGAAATACTTCATTATTCGAAAAGAGTGATTTCAACTATTTCGAACATGTTCCCTTTTCGAGGGGAAAACAACTTAGGCTATGTGAGATTTGCGATCATTTTATAAGATTTGATGACTTCAAAATAAAGTCATTTAAGTTGTTTAATTGTTTTTAAAAGAGCTTTCAATTATTTTTATTACTTCAAAAGGTGCAATCACAATTTCATTATTTCAAATATGTTCATTTAAAAAATCAATTGTTTTCATTTCCAAAATTTATTTTGACATTTTTATTATTTGTTAGAGATACGATCGGCAAATCAACACAACGAAGAACGGAAATAAGCAGGAGACATGAGATTTAACGTGGAAAACCCCTCCAACACGAAGGGGAAAAAACCACAGGCGCTAGCCAGCAAATCTTCACTATATCGGGGAGGTTACAAACGTCGGGGATTTACAACTGATCAACTTATCCCGTGCGGTGGCTTACAAAGGATATATATATATATATATATATATATATATATATATATATATATATATATATATATATATATATATATATATATAACACATGTGACTTAGATCAATACTGATACGTACCGCAGGGGGAGGGGGGCCTTAGCCCCCCGCCCCCACACCCCCAAGTGTCCCTGATAGGGGCGGCCCACATAATCAAGCCACTGAGTCCGACGTGTGGTTCACTTCCATGGCGGAGGACGGCGGCGATGGCGACTGCTCCTCCGGCGACGTAGGCCGCGACGAGGGACAATCGTGTAGTGTACGACTCCGAGCGGTGACGTTCCAGGCACCGCTGATCTGCTCTGCTTCGGCCCAAGCCTACCGGGGACGGGCCTTGCTCCGCTCGCTCGTCAGAAGTTAACCTTTCTCTTTATACTTAAGTTTGGATCACAACATAATATTTATTATTTCAAAACATGACCTCATGAAGATTTCTTTATTTATGAAAATTGTTTCAATTATGAGATTTCATCATTTCACATATATCATTTATTATTTTAGTTGTTTAATCACACTTACTCCCGCCATCCCAAAATAAGTGACTCAACTTTGTACTAGCTTTAGTACAAAATTAGTACAAAGTTGAGTCACTTATTTTAGGACAGGGGGAGTATTTGAAAGTGAGTTTTAGAAGTACCACTTGTCATTCTGGTTGTTTCATTTCACTTATATCAATCAAATTTCACAAATGTCATTTCTTGTTTTGACCTTATTTCATTTGAGTTTCAGTTATTTCACTAATTTAGATTTCAGTTGTTTGTACCCTACATGAACATTGAACATATACTTCAATTATATTTCTCAAAAGTCACTTGTTATTTTAGTTTTTAAGGTATTTGTACCCTATTTCATTCAATTTCAACAAATATTTCGCATGTATTTCCATCATTTCACTCAATTTCAGAAATACTTAACACATTTCATTCGGTCAATTAGAAAAATTTCTATATTTGAGTTGATTGAATAGGATTGAAATAATGAAATTTAAACATGTTTAAAATGTATCTAAGATTGGTCATGTTCTACTGAAGGAAATATGCCCTAGAGGCAATAGTAAAGTTGTTATTTTATATTTCCTTATTGATGATAAAGGTTTATTATTCATGCTAGAATTGTATTGATCGAAAACCTAAATACATGTGTGAGTACATAAACAAACCCCGTGTCCTTAGTGAGCCTCTACTTGACTAGCTCGTTGATCAAAGATAGTTAAGGTTTCCTAACCATAGACATTAGTTGTCATTTGATAACGGGATCACATCATTAGGAGAATGATGTGATGGACAAGACCCATACGTTAGCTTAGCATAATGATCATTTAGTTTTATTGCTATTGCTTTCTTCATGTCAAATACATATTCCCTCTACTATGAGATTATGCAACTCCCAGATACCGGAGGAATGCCTTGTGTGCTATCAAACGTCATAATCTAACTGGGTGATTATAAAGATGCTCTACAAGTATCTCCGAAGGTGTTTGTTGAGTTGGCATAGATCGAGATTGGTATTTGTCACTCCGAATATTGGAGAGGTATCTATGGGCCCGCTCGGTAATACACATCATAAGCTTGCAAGCAAACGACTAAGGAGTTAGTCACGAGGTGATGTATTACAGAACGAGTAAAGAGACATGCCGGTAACGAGATTGAACTAGGTATGAAGATAACGACGATCGAATCTTGGGCAAGTAACATATCGATGGACAAAGGAAATTACGTATGTTGTCATAACGGTTTGACCGATAAAGATCTTTGTAGAATATGTAGGAGCCAATATGGGCATCCAGGTTCCGCTATTGGTTATTGACCGGAGAGGTGTCTCGGTCATGTCTACATAGTTCTCGAACCCGTAAGGTCCGCACGCTTAACGTTCGATGATGATATAGTATTATATGAGTTATGTGATTTGGTGACCGAATGTTGTTCAGAGTCCCGGATGAGATCATGGCATAACGAGGAGTCTCGAAATGGTCGAGGGGTAAAGATTGATATATAGGACGATGGTATTCAGACACCGGAAGTGTTTCGTGGGTTACCTGGTACTTATCGGGTCACCGAAAGGGGTTCCGGACACCCCCGGCAAAAGATATGGACCTTATGGGCCAAGAGGAGAAACGCACCAGCCACAAGGGGCTAGTGTGCCCCCCCCCATATGGGCCGGCCTAGGAGGAGAAGGAAAAAGGGGAAGGGAAAGAAAAGAGTGGAATAGGATTCCCCCTTCCTTCCCTTCCCCCCCCCCCCCCCTCTTTCCTTCCCCCCCCCCCAAACATGGCAGGGGAGCGCAGCCAAGGGCAGGAGCCCAAGTAGGACTCGGACCTACTTGGGGCGCCCCTTGGCCTCTCCCCTCTCCCTCCCACCTATATATATGAGGAGGGGGGCACCTAACATACCCCAGACAATTGTTTAGCCGTGTGCGGCGCCCCCCTCCACCGTTTACGCCCCTGATCATATTTTCACATTGCTTAGGCGAAGCCCTACGTGGATCACTTCATCATCACTGTCACCACGCTGTCGTGCTGACGGAACTCATCTACTTCCTCAATGTCTTGCTGGATCAAGAAGACGAGGGACGTCACTGAGCTGAACGTGTGCAGAACTCAGAGGTGTCGTACATTCGGTGCTTGATCGGTCAGAGCGAGAAGAAGTTCGACTACATCAACCGTGTTGTCAAACGCTTCCGCTTTCGGTCTACGAGGGTACATAGACACACTCTCTCCCTCATTGCTATGCATCTTTATGGATAGATCATTGCGTGTGCATAGAATTTTTGTTGTTTTTCTATACAACGTTTCCCAACATCTACTCACCAAGAATTCAAATGTATAAAAACTTGAAAACAGAATTCAAATTTAGAAGATATGAATGATCTAAAATATCAAAAGGAAAATAAAAGTGCATGAGCCTGTTTGGGGAGAGAGGAAGATAATCTGGGAATCTATTTGTCTCTGACAAAAAATTATGGACCAGCTGACATTGATGCCTTAATAAGAAATACCCTGGAAATATTGAGATGATGAAGGACGTTATACTGGCGTCGTTAGAAACAAATTTGACCTATAGAGAGGCCACGGGTAATCCTTATAGTGTGAGACCTAACAGGCCTATGCTACCAATGATCATAGGCAGTAACAGGTGGCAATTTGTTTTTTATGTTTTACTCACCTAGTGACTTTTGAGTTTCTGTTGACTTCCTAATCCATCAAGTCAATTCACGGTACTCCTTGTTTGCTTAGTATAGTTAGCATTTTGTATTGTTTTGGGCATAAAAGGTCTTCCTCTATCTCAAAATAAGTGTCGTGGTTTCAGTTCAAATTTGAACAGTAGCATTTCCAGTTGGTTTGCCAACTTGAACTAAAGTCAAAGCCTGAATACTGGAGAAATGGCAATTCAGCTACTACCAAAAGAGAGATAATTCTCTGAAGAAAATAGGCAGAGCAAAATAAGTCAAACGCGCATAGAAGTACATAACTGCACTTGAAATTTCCATCGTGATATTTCTCTGAAGTTGATATACACTTAAACAAAATTGTATAGAGGGTACACTTTCAACAAGGGGCCTTTAACTATGCCTTAGTAAAACCTTACCAAAGTAAATCTCGAAAGAACAACTGAAATATTTTAACGGCATCAGTTTGCTGTTTTACAACCGAATTAACAAACCAAAAAATGTACTGCCCAGTTTTTGGCTGGGCCACGCCGTTGATCATCAACTTCGTCGCCAGTTTCTGCATGCTTATCAGCACCCGCCGTTTGGGTCCCAGGTTGAGCACGAGTGGCCTGGCCCTTGCAGTTGCTGCAGATACACGTGCCGGATGAACCCGACGACGGACTCGCCGGAGGTGGCTTCTCCGGCGCCCCACTCCTCTCCCACCAGCGGCCGCGCGGCGCCGAGCACCGCCGAGAACACCATGATCATCACGATCACCGGCACAACGAACTTTGCAATCACGGCGGCCATGGTCTTAGTCCGGTTATCTCCGAGACACTGCGTCTCTCTCTCTCTCTCTCTCTCTCTCTCTCTCTCTCTCTCTCTCTCTCTCTTCTCGCTGAAGCTAAATTAGCTAGGAAGAAGAAGAAGCTGTGGAGCTCTAGGATGTGTGTAGATCTACGAGCTTGTGACACACGTTATATATAAGGGCCCTGCGTCGGGGGAAGGCCGGAAGCTGCTTCATCGTCTACATGGGCGGCTTGGCGCGTTTGTTTGAACTTTGAAAATAGCCCTAGCTAGGAACTTTACAGCGAATGTACGTACTAGTAGTACATAACAGTGATGTTTTGTGTGACACGAGTATGTACGTACTCGTATTATGCAGAGAGCTTTTGGCCCGGGCCAGAGCACCATGTGAAACGTGTACTCCCGCGTTCCGGGACTTGAGCTCCAAGTCGTTTTAGTCAAGTAGTCAAGAGAGAAACCTCTTAAATTGGACCCAAAAATGTGTTTATTTTGGTATGGCTTGCTTTGCCGTACGTAAGCAAATAAAGGCCCTGTCCTTGCGTCGTGTCCGGTTTCAGTTTGCATGGATGGGACGCACAAATAATATGGTCAATGCATTGCGTCGCATGCCCTTTATTCGACAACATGCTTTGCATGGTCAAAATATTCAAAATCTCGGAGTACGACAGATAGTCTACGTGCACTCTCATTCCACTGTCGTTCGTTGGTCAGAATTTCGTGTTCAATTTTTGTTTAGAGGTCGAGTCAGAGTCATGGCAATCTTCCAAGAAAATGCCGCGTGCATTTTTCCACTGAAAACTTACGATCCCTTGTTATGCGTAGTGCTTAGTATATACAGTATATTCGTCGATCGTATATGTATTACTCCACAGCCCTAACTTACGCGGTAAGACATTTCTTTTTAATTCCTCTCACTTTCAAGTGGTCAGCAAAGCAGCTAAGCTGTCCGTTTCAGGCGCGCTTGGAAGTTGGACTTAGGGGATCTACGAAATTCCAGCATGAGATTTGACCTACCGCTGATCGCTAGTCGCTACGTACTCGATAATCCAAACTGTTGTCTGTTGGTCGCTCGCTCGCTACATGCCCGACGTCAAGGGTCCTATACGCTTCAGCATTAGGAATGTCACACGGTTAAGATTAGTTCAGTCTACGACGGCTAGTTGACAGGGTAGGGGCGGCATTTACTAAACCACAATTCTAGGTTCGACTTAGTTATATCTACATGAATCTCGATGTAAGATCAATGACATGGAACTTAGATGTGCGATACTTATGACACATCTAGATGTGCTTTAGCAAAAAAAAATTAATGAACTAGCAATTATGCCCATGTGTTGCAACGGAAAAAAAACTATCATAAGTCTAGATAGAATGCCAGGATGAGATAAGGACTTTTAAAATGTCATTTAACAAACTATGTTTGAGTGAGGTCATGATAAGATAAAGGACTTTTATAAAGTTAATTTTAAAACTAAAAATGTTATGGTCTCATCACGATTTAATTCCTAAGGTGTCACAACAAAATATTTTTTGGCTGAGCAAACTGCACCTGATGGACCCTGCCCGAATATGTTTTGAATACTCAATTATTTTTGAAAAATCATGAATTTTTTTCTTTTCTTGAAAATTTATTTGAAATCATGAAATGTTTTATAATATGCGAACAATTTCTAAAATCATGAACATTTTATGATTTTCTGATATTTTTTGAATTCACGACAGTTTATGACTTCTTAAAAAAACTCGCAACTTTTTGAAATTTGAGACTTTTGAAAATCCCAAATTAATTTAAGAAGGAAAAACAAAAACAAAAATAAAAAGATAAAAAAGCAAAAAGACGAAATAGAAAACAGGGGCGCCACGACCCGCACATGGGACGACCCATTATCTCGTGCGCTTGCTATAACAGAGGAAAAAAAGGGGTAGAACCAGGGATCAAAGTCTGGTCTCCTGAGTTGTGGACTGACGCCTTAGCCGTTGGGCCTCCTGTGTAATTGTGTTACATGTGAGTATCAACATATACGAATATAACCCGGCGGTGATTTTGAAAAAGAAAAGAATCATTTTTTTTTTCACTTATGGATGGCATAGTGGGTAATTTATGACAATTTCGAAGGCAATTTTCATGACGGACGACCAGAAACAATAGCCCCTCTGTTATTAGGTAAAGATAAAGATATAAAAAAATTGTACCCTGTATTAATTATTGCACACGGGTCTTCTATTTTTGCTAGGTTTCATCGTCCAAATGTGATATAAAAGAGAGCAAAAAAGGCTGACCTAGCCAAAGGATAATAAGATTATGCGACACTCTCACACATCACTAATCATATTACTAGGCCGCTATACATGTCGGTTGGGTCACCCACACAATAGAATAATGCAGGCATGGGCTCTTGCAACCCCCAAGGTGAGAGTGTGTGGCGGCACCGCCTCGATCTCCTCACCCGCCTCCCCTGCAGCTACTAATACCAGACCGGAATCCTATCTGCGTCTTCCCGCTCTCTCGTCGCTCCCGGCCCATGTCCTAGTCGATAGGGCGACAACTGTCAGTCCGTCCCTGCCCGGTGCCGGCTCCGCGTCATCCCGCTTGGCTGAGCTCTGGTGCCCACCTGCTTGGAGGTTCAAGAGGGAGAATGGGGGCATGATGTCTTTTCATGGGCCCTCTTGAAGTTGTCGACGATGCCCGATCGTGCGCCCCCTCCCTACCGCCATCGTGGCCCGGGCGCCCTTGCCTGCCCAGTGGCCATCCTTCCGACGGTGACAACCTGTACGCGGTGCCACTGCTCTTGTGCCGCATGTCATCATCGATCAGGGCGGCAAGTCCTCCAAAAGGCCCCCCCCCCCCACACGCTCGAGCTGGGGTGACTAGCATGGACGCTTCGATCAAGAAGCGACGACTACGGCTCCCCTGTCTCGTGTGTATGGATCTCACTGTCATCAGGCACTGCTTATCGCCTTCGGCTGCCTTCTGTCACCGTGCCTTCATCTCCAGGTTTACTCCTGCATCATGGTTGAAGGATCATTGCTTCTTGTGCCTTTCTAGAGGTCATCACGCCTGCGAATGCAGGAACCCAATCTGGTGCACGAGTTGCCTCCACTTTGTCCATAAACCTCATTTCTGTCGTGCAAAGCCTTGTGATGATTGGTCAACGACTCTGCGGCATGCTGCTCCACCGCATGCACCCGCTGATGATGCAATATGTGTTGTAGATTATGATTGAGCTACAGGAGATGTGTGAGAAGTTTTATTCACCTCTATCGTTGGTTACGGGGGCGGCAATTAGTGGCTACTCTCGGGCTAGCATCATAAAGGATATGTCGTCGTTGCCTCATGTGTCGGCTGCCTCTAGGAGCGATGATATCCCTGAGGTTGTGGCTCCGGTCCATGCCATTGGCCAGGTTGGTCCAGTGGGTGACGAGGTTGTGACACCCAACACTTTGGTACCTGTTGCTGACACTATCTTTGCTAAAAAGCTTTGAGAATTGATCGCCAAATTGGAGGTTACTAACCCTGGATCTAGCCATGCGACTTGTTGCCTCCTATAGGAGAAGGCAATCAGGAACAAGAGCAAGAGGGTGTGAGATAACCATCGTTCCAGAATTTTGAAGAAGAAATCATTTGGGAGCAAAAGCAAGAAGAGTGGCGCCATAGGGAAGGCATCTGCGGCTGCTTGATGGTTGGTTCTCTTCTTTTCGTGTTGTCGTGTCTGATGTTTCTGTCAATGTGTTTTTATGGGGTTCCTTTATGGTGTTGTGACCCATGGGCATTTGTGCTTGTAGCGGGTTGAGATGTCTGTTTGTCTGCTGAGGAGGGCGTGGAGATTCATGCTTTAGGAGTACAATGCATGTGGTTATGTTGTAACGATTTCCAGTTTTTTGTCAGTTAACCGGCAATTCTCTTCTTAATAATTTGTGAGGCAATCTTTGGTGTTCACTTCAAAAACACACATCCCGGTATGTGTTGCCGTTTTCATTAGCTGCATCAAGAGTCAATGGACCCATGCCTTTAAACGTTGGAGGTAGCACTACAAACGAATTCAACAGGTAGTTTTAAGTTGACCCATAATTTTTTTAGAACTTATGTCATGTTAAAAACACAACCATTTAGAAATTTCATACCGCCTAAACTAAAGTGCATGCGCCTACATAGATTTCAGCCTTTAACTTACCATGAATCCCCACCAGCCAGTTTCTGAACATATTAAGTGTTTTCTTTAAGGACTTGCGTGTAATATCTTATTTTTGTAAGACCATTATTGTAAAAGCTTGTTTTATCTAATATACATAATCTTTGGCTTTTCCAAGAAAAAAGTGTACTCTATATGGGGAGTACGTCATAGGAAGGTGGCAAACAGGCAAGGGAGACACGAGTGCTGCATTATTTTCCCGCTGTCACAAAAACAACATTCTTTTTCTTCACATTTTTACCATCTAGGTTTTGTCAAGTTGCCTTTCGCTAAGATCACTCATTTGTCAAGTAGCTCGTAATTCATTTGGAGAAATTATTGTCTCTTCGTGGGATTTTATTGATTGGTGTACCAGTGTGAATGAAGTTGAGCTCCGCGCCTGCCTCGCAGGACTTTATATAGGTATCACTCTTCACTAATATACTTCCTCCGTTTTTATTTACTCTGCATATTAGAGTTGACTGAAATCAAACTTCGTAAAGTTTGACCAAGTTTATAAAAAAAATTATAAACTTTTACCGTAACAAATCTATATGATGTGAAAGTACATTTAATAATAAATCTAATAGTATTGATTTGTTATTGTATATGTTAATATTTTTGTTTATAAACTTGGTCAAAATTTATAAAGCTTGACTTTGACCAAAGCTAATATGCGAACTAAATAAAAACGGAGGGAGTATTATTTTAGAGACTGGTTGTGCTTTTGTACATTCGTTTCTTGTAAATGAGAAGCTTGACAGGTCTCCTATGGCCGATCTGATGAATGAGGCTCTGAATATATCCAGGGTGATCCAAAATTTTAATATTTCAAAGATAAGTCGAATTGCCAATGGGGTGACACATGAGATTGCTAAGTTTAGCTTTAGTACTTCCTCCATTTTTATATACAAGGCCACTATAAAATATACGTCTTGCATCTATACAAGGCCACCAACAGTAATCGAGGCAAAATTAATGGTATTTTCTCGTACTAGCAACCTGTTTAATAGTTGCATGCATGCAGTCATAATGGCAGTCAGCTACTTCCTCCACTCAGTTTTCTTGCATGCATGTGGGGTATTAATGACCCCATTATACGAAAAGAAAAGTTGACTTCCAAAGTAGGCATTAAATTTTACATTGATATCTGTAATTTGAGTTTGTGGCCTTGTATATAAAAATGGAGGGAGTACTGAAGGAAATATGCCTTAGAGGCAATAATAAAGTTATTATTTATTTCCTTATATCATGATAAATGTTTATTATTCATGCTAGAATTGTATTAACCAGAAACATAATACTTGTGTGAATACATAGACAAACAAAGTGTCACTAGTATGCCTCTACTTGACTAGCTCGTTAATCGAAGATGGTTATGTTTCCTAACCATAAACAAAAGAGTTGTTATTTGATTAACGGGATCACATCATTAGGAGAATGATGTGATTTACATGACCCATTCCATTAGCTTAGCACCCGATCGTTTAGTATGTTGCTATTGCTTTCTTCATGACTATGACTATGACTATGAGATTATGCAACTCCCGTTTACCAGAGGAACACTTTGTGTGCTACCAAACGTCACAACGTAACTGGGTGATTATAAAGGATCTCTACAGGTGTCTCCAAAGGTACATGTTGGGTTGGCATATTTCGAGATTAGGATTTGTCACTCCGATTGTCGGAGAGGTATCTCTGGGCCCTCTCGGTAATGCACATCACTTAAGCCTTGCAAGCACTGCAACCAATGAGTTAGTTGCGGGATGATGTATTACAGAACGAGTAAAGAGACTTGCCGCTAACGAGATTGAACTAGGTATTTGGAATACCGACGATCGAATCTCGGGCAAGTAACATACCGATGACAAAGGGAACATCGTATGTTGTTATGCGGTCTGACCGATAAAGATCTTCGTAGAATATGTAGGAGCCAATATGAGCATCCAGGTTCCGCTATTGGTTATTGACCGGAGACATGTCTCGGTCATGTCTACATTGTTCTCAAACCCATAGGGTCCGCACGCTTAAGGTTACGATGATAGTTATATTATGAGTTTATACATTTTGATGTACCGAAGTTTGTTCGGAGTCCCGGATGTGATCACGGACATGACGAGGAGTCTCGAAATGGTCGAGACATAAAGATTGATATATTGGAAGCCTATGTTTGGATACCGGAAGTGTTCCGGGTGAAATCGGAATTTTACCGGAGTACCGGGAGGTTACCGGAACCCCCCCGGGAGCTAAATGGGCCATGATGGGCCTTAGTGGAAAAGAGAAGAGGCAGCCCTACATGGGCCGCGCGCCCCTCCCCTCCCTTGGTCCGAATAGGACAAGGAGAGGGGGCCGGCCCCTCTCTCTCTTTTCCCCCCTCCGCGAATCCTATTCCAACTAGGATTGGGGGGTGGGGGGGGAATCCTACTCCCAGAGGGAGTAGGACTCTCCTGGCGCGCCCTCCTTGGCCGGCCAGCCTCCCCCCTTTAGTCCTTTATATACGGAGGCAGGGGCACCCCAGAGACACACAAGTTGATCCACGTGATCTATTCTTAGCCGTGTGCGGCGCCCCAGCCACCATAGTCCTCGATAATATTGTAGCGGTGCTTAGGCGCAAAGCCCTGCAGCAGCAGTACGTCAAGATCGTCACCACGCCGTCGTGCTGACGGAACTCTTCCCCGACACTTTGCTGGATCAGAGTCCGGGGATCGTCATCGAGCTGAACGTGTGCTAGAACTCGGAGGTGCCGTAGTTTCGGTGCTTGATCGGTCGGATCGTGGAGACGTACGACTACATCAACCAAACGCTTCCGTTGTCGATCTACTAGGTATGTAGATCATACTCCCCCTCTCGTTGCTATGCGTCACCATGATCTTGCGTGTGCGTAGGAAAGTTTTTGAAATTACTACGAAACCCAACAAGTACTAGGTTCGATGGGATTCTTTTTAATTTCGTTCCGCCCTGCGTGGTGTATGCTGTAACGAATGATTGTAAGAATATTTCTTTGGATTAATTAATATATGTGGTGTTTTTTTTAGAAAGATCACTCAGAGTACCACATTTTTTTAATCTTTAGCGGGACTTGAGTTACCAAATAAAAGTTCTACTCCATGAAAGAAAATCTACTGAAATTAAGGCCATCATTGATGAGGTCGCATATGTATATTTGATAGAGAAGATACATGGAGTACGTAATTTTAATTTTAATAAAAAATACTAGTTTTTTTCTTTCTGAAGTACTCAGCAAACATCCCCACAAGATTAAGTAGTAATTAAATACAATAAATTGTATGCTTGCTCAGATTTCACTCTCATATTCAAATTTCATACTACCCAACCTCATCAAAATAATATATTGCAAGTTTGCAGCCAATTCTCGCAGCAGCGCGTAAGGTATATCATCTATGCTTTTATATAGTTTCAATGGCGAAAGCTTAATACTAGCTAAGTTGTGTGACCACCAGTGGATTACACTTCACTATTTCTTATTGAGAAATTCAATCGAGTACTAGTTCGGTTTGCTCTGACCTGACAACCCAACTTCAAACTAGTTTGACCTCAGTAGTAGGCTATTAGCTGTTTGTAGCATTGGGTGAGGTCGTCAACATCAAGAAATAGCATCAGCAGATCAGTAGCAGCAACACCTACATGGCTAAGCTTAAGGCACCCATCTCATGTTGTGTCCTTGTGTCACACACCAACGTGACGTTGAAGTACTGAAGACTTCACCGTGGATTAGAGCATACGACCTGTATCAGTATCGCCTGCATCGTGCCCGGCGTGCGGCGATAACTGGCGGCCCGAGGAGGCCACACAACGAGGCCTAACTTTCTTTGCTTACCCTCGCAGCAATATCCTAACCAGGATATCAATGCATGCAATGCAATGATTATTCAGCTGAAAAATTCAGTTTAGTTTTCAAATGAAATGTCGGCCTTCCTCATTTTATTTTCCTTTTACATAGAGCGAAGTGCCTTTCTTGTTGCTGAAAGAAAAGAAGGGTGCAGATAACGAACGCAAAGCACAAAACGGTCAGCGATGACATGTTTGGACATTACAAAATTGAGGTGATCCATCCACCACTGCACACTTACATGAAAATGAGCCTAGATATGTTCAGACTGCAGGTTCAGATCATCAAACTTGGCGACTGTGTGTTCAAGGATGTACGCCCCTGTCGTACGGCACGCAATGATGCCGGCGGCGAAGATGGATATAGAGTGGAGACCGGAGGATCACATCTGCAGGCTGGAGAAGGTATGACAGAGGACAGTTAGTATATTTAGGGAGATCTGAAGCAATCGCCCAGCTGGCTCAATTTAGTTTTGTTCGAATCGTCTGTTGCAGGTTCAGGAGCTTGTGTTTCTCTGGAGCAGAGCTTCCCATTTTTTTTCAGATAATAGAGCAGAGCTTCCAGGTTTATTTTGTGTGCAGATCCCTATTTGGCGTGACACGCTTGACGCGCCGGTTAGCGCCTCAAGCCTTGTATAATGGCAGGTGCTTAAAAAATAAACCGATTTCTTCTAAAGCATCAATTCCTATTTCTACATGAGAGATGCCTAGTTAAGCGTATATCCTCTACAAATAAGCATTGGTTCTTTAAGCACTTCTCCTAAGCATCTTGAATAGTATAAGGCCTTAACGATATAAAGCGCTCACGCGCGCCAGACCAGCGATTTGCAATGAGGCGCCCAAACCATAGGTTTCGGTTTTACAAGCTTTTGGAAGTTCCGAACGGGTTTTCTCCCTTTTCCCGTTCCTCGTTTCATCAGACTTTTGTCCTTTTTTTCCTACAAATCCACGCATCTTTTTTAAAATATCATGAACTTTTTCAAATTCATGAACAATTTAAAAATTGTGAACATTTTAAAAATCCCCAAAATAATCAAATCCGTGAATATTTTCAATTTGCGAACATTTTTTAAATTCACAAATATTTTCAAATTAACTAAAATTTTCTTGAATTCATGAACCTTTTCAAATTCAGGATTTTTTTCAAACCCATGAATTTGTTCCAAATCATGAAGTTTTTTTAAATTACAAACTTTTTTCAAGTTTGTGAACATTCTTTTGGATTCAATTTTTTTCAAAAGTCAACGGCCAACGGTCGACGATCAATTTTGATTCTCCAAAATCCGGTCCATGGTCAACTGTCAGAAAACTTACGAATGCCACCGAGCGAGCTATCCAGCTTGCAGCCAAAGTGATGCTAAGAGGTCTTATTGCGATCGCCCACTAGCGAGGAAAGATGGACAAGTCAATTATGAACCGAAGGTCCGAAGCGCTCAGTGGCCTTAGGAACGGTTTTGGAAACCTTTCATTTTTTTCCCCACTAGTTTAGTGGTTTTCTTTTTCTGCTTTTCTTTTTGATCGTCTTCCTGGTTTATTTTCCATATTTATTTCTATTTCTTCTATTCATTTTTAAATTCATCAACATCATTTTGAATTCATGAAATTTTTAATTTCACAAACATTATTTGAATTCATGGACTTCTTAGAATTAACATGGGTTTTTAAAATTCATGGTTTTTTTCCACATTTTTTAATTCACAAGTATTTTTCAAATCCATGAACAATCTGTAAATCCGAGAACATCTTTTAAATTCACAATAATATTTTGAATCCGTGAAATTTTGCTTTTCATGAACTTTTTCTGAATTCATGAATAATTTTAAAATCAACAATCATTTTCCAAATTCAAAAAAAATCAAATCCACCAACTTTTTTCTGTATTCATTAACATTGTCGGAATCTGTGAACATTTCTAAATTTGTATTTTTTTAATCAACGAATAATTTTTTAATGCATGAACTTTTTCTAAAATTCGTGCATATTTTTTAAATTCTTTGTTTTTTTAATTGGCGAACTTTTTATAGTGTATGTTGGTTATAAAGAGACCACTATAGAAAGTGCTACGAAAAAAACGTTACACAGAAGGCAAGCAGACGAGTCCACCACGGGAGCTTTTTTTCAAGGGTGCCACCAGTTTATTGTTCTGTAATAGCGTTAAGGGGTAATACATGACGGGTCATGAGAAGACATAGGGCCTGTTTGGTTCGTTTCCTGAGCTTCGTGCTCGAAAAAGATGCAGCCTAGTTTCTGCCTGGTTTTTTTTCGATTTCATGCCTGGTTAGGCTGCCATAGAGTATGGGCGTTTGGTTGTGGCCTAGCCTGGCAAAGAATTAATAAGAGTAAATTACATCACTGATACTAGAACTTGGTATGAATGATCACTTTAGTACTACAAGTTATGGGGTACATTGAAATGGTGTAAAAACTTGAATTTTTTGTGCAAATACGATGCAAACCTCGCTTGTATACGTTCAGGGCGTCCACGAGGCATTCCAGCGGGGCATGGGGCCCACTGTCAGCAACCAGACGATGGGGACAGGGTGTGTGGCCGGCTTTTTCTTTTTTGCAGAAAAACCTTCAGTTTTAAATATATTTTTTGCACAAAAATAATGCTGAGAGCACAAATCACATTGAGAAGAAAAATGAACCTCGAACCCGCACGTATCCTCACGCGTGCCTTACCAAAAAGACCGATGACGTTTCACGTAGAAGTGGGATCAGCAAATTATTAAAAATGCCGAGGGTGACCTCATGTACGATTTTATCTTTATTAGTATTTTTGTTCCTAAAACAACTTGTTGTTATTTCTTGTTTTCAGTATATTAACCTTTATAAAACTACATTAATATTTTTATTTTTATGAGTATATCCTTTAGACTAACATCGTAAATCAATTTTTCTAACACAAATGAACCAGGGATTCGAGCATTGCCGATTAACCACCAGGCCTGATGACAGTTTGGCCTATCAGCATAAATTAAGCTAAAACTCTAAACCCGAATAAAAAAGTTCCAGCAGTCAAACCAACGACCTCCTGTCCTGATAGTCCAAACTAACACCCGACTAATATTGTTTCTTATACATAGGCGAATGGTTCTTTTATATTAAGGCTGCATTTCTATTCCTTAGAAAATATAATATTTCACTTATAAATGCGCACATGATTTTTCGTGATACAAAAATATTTTGTTTCCTAAAGTACATAAACATTTTTCAAAAGCATGAACAATTTTATATACTGCATGGATATTTTATTAAAAGCATAAATATGTCAAATTATACAAATATTTATTTAAATTTATTTAAGCAGGGAAAAATATTTTAAAAAATATTCATTATTTAAAAAAACACTAATGTAGTTTTAGAAAGGTTAATATATTGAAAAAAATAATTAATAATAAGTTCATTTATAGGAGCACAAAATGCTAATAAAGATAAAAATCGTACTTGAGGTCACCCTTGGCATTTAAAATAAAATATTTCACCTTTTTAAAACGACATTATTATTTTTAAAATTATATGTGCATTTTATTTAAAAATAAATTTAAGGAAATGTTTGTATAATTTTAATTATTCAAGTTATTAGTAAAATATTCATGCATTATATAAACGTTTTCATGTTTTTGATAATGTGTGTGAACTTTTAGGAAGCAAAGTACTTATGATTTACGAAAAGCCGTGTGCAAAATAAACTGAATGGTCTCCCAGTGCGTTTGTGTTGTTTCGGACAGGTAGGCCTCCCAACGTTATTTTTGTGTGAAAAAATAACAACTGAAGGTTTTTTCTGTAAAAAGAGCCAGCGACACACCATGCGCCCATCGTCGGGTCACTGACACCTGGCCCCACACCACGCTGGCATGCCTCATTAATACAAGCGAGTTTTGCACCGTATTTACACTGTGAAACCAAGTTTTTGCACCACTTCAATGTACACCACAGCTTGTAGCATTAAAGTGACTATTCATGTCAAGTTCTAGCACCACTGAGGTAGTAACTACGTTGTCAAGGTCATCAGGTGAGGCTAGGATATGCTTTTTCAGGGTATCAACCGAACAGGCACAAGGCACCAGGCACTTTTGAGGCATGCTCCAAGCTAGGACTAGCTCATTGTGGACACCATCCAAACACGCCCATAAGCCTCAAATGGCGACCCTAATCAAGCAAAAGAGAATATTTTGCTAGCTTGTGTGCATCAACATTTGATGCTCTTCTTTCAAAAATAAAATAACAACTATTGAAATTGGACCTTCTAAGAGAAATCTCTCTGATCACCCACAGATAAGCTCCTCCAGTTCCTCCTTGAATATCATCTACCACCTGCTTACAATCGCATGCCACCACAAAGCTCTGAAGAGATAGATCTTCCGGCAATGCAAGTGCCTCACCCTCACGGCAGGGTCCACCACGGGAGCTTTTTTTTTGCGCATAACGAAACTTTCGTTACTTAACCAGAGTCATTACAATCCTGTTGACATAAGATGTCAACCTCATCAGGGGCACAATGAAGCCTAACAGCAGTTTTGGGCAGTAAACGGCCCATTTGTGCGAGAGCGTGGCTGGCTTTATTCTGCTCTCGTTTAATCACCGCTATTTCATGTGGCCGGACAGTTAAGATCTGCTTGATGTCGCCAACCATGGCCGCCACTGGAGCCCTGTTGGTTTCGGTGTCCCTGACCATGTGAGCCGCCGTCGAGCAGTCCGTCTCCACCATCAACCTGTCCGGGCTCCGCTCTATAGCCAGAGTCACTCCCTCCATGAGCGCCGCCATCTCTGCCTCGAGGGCATTCGTACAGCGTGGGATGAACCGGCAAGAAGCGAAAATGACGGCACCTGTGTGATCACGAAGTATCATCCCAGCACCTCATGTTCCCTCCTGTTCCTTCCATGCACCATCCACGTCTAGTTTTACCCAGCCAAATGGAGGCTTGCTCCAGTGCTCAACAGGACGTGAGCAAGTGCTTGGTATTTTATGTCGTTCTTTGCCGGACGTGCGGCCACCATAAGTAATCACTCCCTTCCCCTTGGCAACGTCATCAGATGGATTTTGCCGAATGTACAACAGCGTATTGATGTAGCCGGACAGGAATCTGGTAGAAGCCTCAAGTGGTGGTGCAGGTTTGTGGTGGTATACTTCATTACGTACATACCAGCTCTGCCAAAGTGTCATCACCACAGGGAGTCTCTCCTCGTTCTTGCATTGGTCCAGCAGGTGGATGATCCACTCCGGCCCAGTGTTGACGATGGTCTCCAGCTTGGGCATACTCCATGTACGCGCCATCGCCGTCCATAGCTGTCGGGCCAACGGGCAACGGCATAGGGCGTGGTATGTGTCCTCGCATTTCAAACCACATAAAGCACATATATTAGACACCTCCAGTGTTCGTTTATGTTTATTTTCAAGCGTTGCCAGAGAGTTCGTCGCGACTCTCCATGCGAAAACTCGTACCTTAGGGGGAGCAGGGCACCCCCACACTGCCTTCCAGACGGCACGAGTGCCGTCCGGTGCCCTGCTCGTGGCACACGCGGTGGTGCTGGTCCGCTCCTCGAGAGCGGTCTTGTATGCGCTGCGGACACTTAAATTGCCCCGCGCGTCCGGCGCCCATGATAGGACGTCCTCCATCCTGCGTGGGCTGGTCTTGATCGCCAAGATGCATTCCACGTCGGGGGCGCTGAAGTGTTGTTGGAGGAGGTCCACCCGCCACCTTCCATTAGCATCCAATAGCTCCGATACCCGCCTGAGCCGGCATGTTCGCCGTTGCGTGATGGGCCTGTAGGAAGTTGGGCGCGGGATCCACGGGTCGCGCCAGATGTGAATTTGCTCTCCATCACGTCAGTCTAGCACCACGGGAGCTACGTGAGAGATACATGAGCTTTTCTTGAGCAAACTGATAATACATGAGTGCTTCTATATTCCGTGTGGTAGGTTCTTGGGTCCCGATTATTCTATGTTCGCCAACATTGAATCCTTTTTTGCTCAGGCACTGTTACGTTGGCTATTGGCAGTACATTTTGAAAAATCACAACTTCGTTGTTTTTATAGATTTGAAAAAGTAAGTGAGTTTAGTTTAAAAAATGTGCACAATTTCAAAAATATTTCAAGGATCCCATATACGATCTCAAACTCAAGAAATGTTTGTGAATTTGAATACATTTCAGGAATTAAAAAGTATTCACAAATTTGGAAAAAATTCTCGATTAAAAAAATCTTCAAAAGGTAAAAATTGCTCATGATTTCAGAAAAATCGCAAATTCAAAAAATTTCCTTGAATTTGGAACATGTTCGCCAATTCAAAAATTGTTCACGGAATTGAAAAATGTTTGTAAACCCAAATATGTGAATTCAGAAAATGTACGTGAATTGAAAAATTATATGTACATTTGAGACGTATCAGGGCACCCTCCAATTAGTTGCTTCTGGAAAATAAATGTTTTTATAAAAAGAAGAAAATGTAGCTAAGAAAATGTTCACATATGTGCATGTAAAAATGTTTGTCGCTTATTTGCAAAAGAAAGTACATCGTATTTCTAAAATTTCCACCCAAATTTGTAAAAAAAATCCTTGCCTTATTTGCAAAAAATCATCACATACTTAATATTATGTATGGAATAAAGTGATATCATTATGTATTTAACAAATATTAATGTAGATAAGAATTTGTATTCATATATTAAAATAAAAAGGGGATATTTAAGTTTAAAACAAAGAAATAAATAGTAAAATAAAAAGAAAAGAAGAGAAAGAAAACCTAGAAACTAACCGGAAAACCAAAAGAAAAGAAAAAGGAAGAACCAAGAAAAACAAGCAAAAGTGTAGGACCCGAAAATGGGCAGGGTCCGATCAAGTGCTCCTCTGTGCATCAAGCCGACTATTTGTCAAATGCAATATTTTCTGTGAGTGTTGTCCAATGCAATATTTTTAGGCCTAGCCCGAATATAATAATGATGGTATTTTCCTATTTAAAATGTTAACTTAAGTATATTCATGAGAGCAACTAGCTGATGGGTGCCTCTTTGGGGCAACTACAGCGGTTACTGGTCCCTGGAGAGAGTCAAGTGGTACGCCCAGATGTTGCCATGTGTCGCACTCCGGCGCACCCTTGGGGTTTCATTTTTTTCTTCCTGCGTCCATTTGGGGTGTTTTTTTCATCCGGTTTTTTAATCATTTTCGCTAGGTTTTGATGGATATTTTATATTTGTTTCGAGAAGATGCACTTTTCTGTGAGAAGCACAATGAGTGCTTCCTAAAAATAAAAAAATACAACATACATTTTCACGAGAGATATAATTGTGTTTCTGAAATAAAAAAGCACCGCAGGAAGCAGAACATGTCCTTCCACCAGAAGTACCGTATATGTTTTCCTGAGAAGCAGAAAATCGCAGTTGTGCTTCCCCGAAAAATGGGAAACACAACATGTGATTCCGTGATAAGCACACATGTGTCTACTGAAAATGGAAAAGCAGAGATATGCTTCATTTTTTTGAAAGAAAAAAACAAACATGCTTCCAGATTCGGTCTTTTCTTCTGTTTTCGACCTTTTTTTGTTTTCAACTTTTTTCAAATCATGTTTTTGTCATGAAAAATGTTTGTCAAAATCTATTAACATGGGATCTAGTTTTGAATATTTCAACATGAGAAATCCAATGGTGAAAATGATTTGTGATTTGGATGCATATTTCCAAGAAATAAAAGAATACCTTCCCCCTCTGAAGATCTTGCCATTTCTGAGAAGCCAAATATTCCATCCAAAGTCTTTTCCGACATCAACAACGAGATCCTTAATAGAGCCTCGATATATCCAATTAATCTGCAGGCAGTTCCATATTCTTACATTGAAATTGCACAAAAATAATAAAGGGGTTTTATCTTCATGGAGATGATTGGGGAAAGCATGCAATGGTTTTCATCATGTGGGGATCTCGAGTGCCTTCTCACAAGCATATCCTTGTGTTTATACGATCATTCAAAAGCAACCAAGAAAAACCTTTAATTTCATGGTACACTTGCATTGCGAGATCCATTTGTAGGGATCAACAATAGGGAGGTGTTTGTGCATCAAGGCATAATAATTGCTAGCAGATTATGAGCTCTTAGGCTGGTCACTAGAAAGTACCATATACTAGTATCATGCATATGACACTAGTCTATGATACTGTCTCCACAATGCATAATATCATATCTTGGTATCATAGAGACCTCATTTGTTGTCATGCATGATACATACTAGTACATCATTTAACATGATACAATGTCATATTATGATATTCAATCATCTCTTTCCTCATTTAAGTATGTGCCAGCTCAACAACAATGCCTAGTTAGTATGCATGATACTAGTTATGATATTCTCATTCAGACTAGCCTTAGTTGCAGGCCAAGACAAGACATCATGCATGTTCTCACATCATTGGAAGTTGGCATCCATTCCTCCAAGAGTTGAAATTCCACCAAGACTTCATAAGAAATTGGCAATTGGAGAAAAGAAGGACGGTCAGGGGCATCCGTGAAATCTCTGAGAGATATCTTATCATCCATCGCATCGGAGAAAGTCCTAGGAAATATGTGACGAAGAGGCTGTGTGGACCCCCAATAGCAACCATGCATTAGACCAAAATAAGACATAACCCCCTAGTTAACCTTAAATGCAGCATTGGCCATGTATTGATCATTCGTGAACTCTGGTACCCTCATTGACGTAGACATGCATCCTCACTATCGGCGACGCTTGCGTCAGAGGCACTCACGGCGCGTACTCTTCGTCATCCTCATTGGTTCCTCATGCTCACATGTGCTACTACTCTATGAGATGCCACTCGCGGGGGAGAAACATACAGCCTATTCATTATAGCTGCCACTCGTCGGGGAGAAGCAGAGAGTTTATTTACTATAACTGCTACTGTTTTATGTGACTCCCCTTATGGGGCGGCGAGACGGCTGAGACAGCTAGACATGACATCTGATATGGGCTCTGTGTTTTCACGGAGGGGGCGGCGACATCGGATCCCGGTCGACCGACGAGTTTCGCCGCGTGATCCAGAGGTGCTACTAGAAGTCATTGTCCGTCGTCGTCACTGGGGAGAGCGGGGGGGGGGGGGGGGGGGGGGGGGGGGGGTTTCTCCTGCTTGTCGCCAGATACTGTATCTGCCTTCACGATGGCGGAGCGGTTGACGAAGAATGACCTCGTGATGGGGATTGGATTCGGAAATGATCGGATCTTCTTCCCACCGCAGTGGATGGTGGAGATCTAGTGTGTGACGACAACTTTGGGAGCGGAGAAGTAGTGTGAAGATAGGGTTTGGGGAAGGGGGTGGTCGACGGACTTTAAAGCTAGAGTATACTTCTCGGGCGACGCGTCATCGTGAATGCAGGTAGGCGGGAGGCCGGCGAGCCTGTATGAATGCAGATGTTCTAGACGCCGAAGAGGGCTTATTAGATGGGTTTAGGGCTTTCTAGTCTGATGTGGCGGACGTACAAACACCCCTAGAGATCCCTCAGTTTGGGGCCGGGCTATGAGATTACGGATGTCCAAACCGGACCGGCCCTATTGGGTGATCAGTGTTGGATGGTTAAAAGCGTCAGAATGACTCAACACATTTTGAAGTTTTGATGACCAGGTTGAATATTCCCTAAGGCCCTTGGGGCACAAAACGTGACGTAACACCATAAAGAGATTAAGGACGAGGAATTCCCTCTAAAAGGGAAGATGTTGATGGAGGAGGAGTTTGTTAGGTCGAAGACAAAGCCCTCTCCAGCACCCACGCCCTGGCCTGCCCAGTGGGTGGATTGGGTGGCTCTATCGGTTGATGGATCATTTTTATTCATTGATGGCTCGGTTGCCGTAGGTATGATAATGAGAAGAGCTGACGGTATAGTGTTGTTTGCAGCCTATTTTGTGCTCTTTAATTCCGACGATGCCTTGGAAGCAGATATTCATGCTCATGCAAGGCATGGGCCTGACTGTTCAACACATGACTTATCGGTCATTATCCAGTCATATTCTTCTGAGGCTCTAGCTATACTGCAAGGTCTGCTTACGGTCATTTGGCAGCAGAGATCAAGGCTCTGCACTAAGAGAGGGAGCTAAATCACCAAAAGTTGAACAGGGAACAAAATAGGGTAGCAGATCAGTTGGCATTGTACAACGGTATAAAGTTTTGTACTGTTGTTTAGCTCCTTAGAGATCCACTGTGTATCGTGGAACTGTTGCCTCTTGATTGTAACCCTATAACAATGGAATAAACTCCACATTTTTCCCGCAAAGAAAAAGAGTTGTTGTCAAGGTTTACCATGTTCGTTTCTTTTTCCGCCCGAAAAAGGCTACCATGTTCGATGTTGAGGTAGGCTACGGTGAATGATCTAACGTTTTTAAATTTGAACTTTAGTGGCATCTTTTGATTCATAGGATTCTCAAAACGCATGAATATGAAAAACATAGGATTGTAACCTCATGCCTTTTTTTATTCTTATTACAAAATTTTGGTTTGCTTGACCGCATAGAAAAACATTTCTCTCTAAGAGGTTGAGTAGATGATAAATTTCCTATAAAAAAAAATTATCTCGCAAAAATAAAAGTACATCTTTAGTTGAGCTATAAGAGCAACTCCAACGCAGTGACCCAAATGGACACAGATTTTATCCACGTTTTGTCCGTTTGGGTCGCTCGTCCGCCTAGCGGACATGGGTTGTACCCAACGCAAGACCAAAAAGCGGGCACGCAAGGTTGCTGGCGTGGAGACGCCGCTTTCCTTCGGCGCCGCCGCGGCCGCGGCCCGTGCCGCAGCTCGCAGTCCCCCGCTCGCCGCGCCCGCCCCCCTGCTCGCCGCGCCGCCTCTAGCCACATAGTCTCCGACTCCTCTCCCGCTCCGGCCGCTCCACATAGCCTCCGACCTCAACACCGTGGAGAAGGACGAGGAGGAGTCCTCGGCGGAGGCGCTGCTGGCCAGGAGCGACAGCGAGGACTGCTCCTCCCAATAGCAGTCGGAGACCCAGTCCATCCACGGCCAGGCGAGCTCCTCCAGCGCGGTGTGCCTCGAGCTGTGGCCCAGCCCGCACCGCCGTCGCCCGGCCCCGAGCTCGCCGCGTCGCGCCCTCCCCCCCTCGCGCCGCCGTGCCCCTACCGCCCCCCTCGCGCCGCCGTGCCCCTCCCGCCCCCCTCGCGCCGTCGGGCCCCGCCACTCTCCCCTCCTCCCAGACCAGCGGCCTGCATCAGCGGTTTCTTCGGCGGTGGCGGGATCTGGACCTGCATCAGCGTCGGGGGAAACCGCCGCGGTGGCGGGATCTGGACCTGCATCGGCGGTTTCTTTGGCGAGGAGTAGCAGGAAGTGGCGGTGGGCGGCAAGCGCGGCGGCGGAGATCTCCCCGGTGAGCGCGGCGGTAGCCTGCGCATGTGGCCTCGCTCCTCCTCGCGGTGGCTGTGGAGGCTAGCGCCAGCTCGTGCGCGCTCACTGCTAGGTGGGACCAGGGACGGACACGAGCGGACGACAGTGGTCGAGCAGAGCATCCGCTTCTATCCGCTTCGTATCCATTTGTTTTCAGATTTGGGCCAAGTTTGGGTCGTGGGCGGACAGCAGGCGGACACTCACGTCCGTTTGGATTGCCCCGTTGGTCAAGTTTTGTATCCGGATGACCCAAATAGACAAAATGAATCACCCCATTGAAGTTGCTCTAATCAACTTTTCACCCGTAGGGGACAACAATCCATCACAGCCCAAGCAAATTTAACACCCGGCCCCGCCATGCCATGCTCGGCGCGCGGCCGCGGCTAGCGAGAGACTGCCCCGGGGCCGAGCGGGCGTTGATCCACTCAACTCAAACCTCCCCCCTCTCCTTGACCTTTCAGAAAACGCGGCAATCCCCGTCAGCGTCAGTGCCAGCTGCCCAGCTCCCAACCCGGAACCCCGATGCCGATGCCGACGCCCACCTGTCCACGGATCCCGATGCGGCCTCCCTCCTGCCTGAGCCTGACACCCCGACCCGGAGCCTCACACGCCCACAACACAAAAGAAAAGCACGACGACGACCCAGTCGTCCCGCCCCCGCCGGTATAAATAAAGCTCACCGCCCCCACAAGCTTCTCACCTCAATCAGCATTCAGCAAGCGACCTCAGCAGCCATCCCCGGGCTCTTCCTCCCGACACAGCACGACCACCACATCCTCGGCGCCATTCGAGCCTCCAAGTGGCCGCTAAGCCGCCTGCGCTGCGATCGCTCTGTGAAATGTGCGGCATGCCGATCGCCGGCTGCTTCGGCGGGAAAGGGAAGGTGGGCGGCGGCGGCGGTGCCGCGCGCCCGCGCTACGTGCCCAGGAGGGGCAAGGTGTTCCGGGCCGTGCTGGGCGCGCTCATCAGCTGCTACCGCCCCGCCAGGACCGGGCCTCTGCCGCGCTGAGGCTCGGCTCACCCGCCGCCGCCGGCGTTCTTAATCGGCAGCGGGACCGGGTATTCACAGCGCTAGTCCGCCGGAGTCGACCAACCAGTGTAGTAGTAGTAGCTCATCTTTGCCAAGGCCCTGTTTTTAGCGCGAGCTCCACATTTCCACAGGGTCTTGACGTTCGATCTAGCAAACACAATAAATGCAGCCTTTTTCTTCTTTTTTGTTTGCCTCAAATGTCCTGTTTTGAATTATTGCTACCTTGCCCTCCCGAGAACCTTGTGAATTAATTCCTGAAAGCCATCGTGCATCACGAACTCTGAACTGAAGTCTGCTTCATCAGGTGTTTGATTACTTCATTCATGAGGGAACAAGACACGAAAGATTGAAGACCATCTTTGAATAATAACTGTACGGGGCAGGGAAGCGGTCAGCGGAGGGAATTGTTTGCGTCGACGGGACAGGATGGTTGTCTCTCTCGACGCAGACACGACTGCACTGCACAGGACGAAAAACAAATGACGGGCAAAGTCGTAGCGTAGGTCAGGGTCAGCGTTTTGACCTGAATCTTGGCCAGGTTGGGTACGCTGGTGTCCGGATCTGTGATCTTGTTGGCTCGCACTGCAGTGGCCGGATCTGATGAAAATTCAGCACTTGACAAATCTTGTCGCGCCGTCTCAAGAATCTGACCTCCAAATCTCTGCTTCTGAAGTCTGAACATTGGCCCTGTTTGGATACTCTAACTCAGTTAGAGGTTAGAGTTAGATTCTAACCTTAAACTAACCCTAAACTAACTCTAACCAAAGAGCTATTTGGATGGTAGGGTTAGATTGACAATAAATATTCTTTCTCAATCATTTGACTACTTTGGACCATGTTTGAATGGGAGGGATAACTTTTTTTACTATTTTTTCTAGTGGGCATAGGAGAACTAACCCAAATAAGCTCCTCTAGTGTGGGCTAGTTTTTTGGGGTGGGTTAGATCCAACTAACCCAAACTAACCTATCATGTTTGGATACTTTTGAGTTATTTAAGCCCTAACTAACTAAAACTAACTCTAACTTAGAGATCCAAACAGGGCCATTG
The DNA here is from genome assembly GCF_003073215.2 of Triticum urartu. Classification (NCBI taxonomy): domain Eukaryota; kingdom Viridiplantae; phylum Streptophyta; class Magnoliopsida; order Poales; family Poaceae; genus Triticum; species Triticum urartu. The sequence continues at coordinate 497,552,119 of NC_053027.1, read as the reverse complement.
ACCAGGCTGCATTCTTGCTAACTCGGTTGGTTCCAGCTCAACCTCATCGTACTGCTCGAATAAAAGGCTGACCTTCTTCAAAACCGAAGCACAAAGACCTCGCAATGAAATTGTCCCTGGCTCCGTCGGTCAATCCAGAGTGAAAGAACAACAAAAGTATTCTACGGATAAAATAATAGGATTTTAGAGTGTATTCCTCCAACTAGAAAGTATCTCCCCTCCCCTCCCTCTTGCGCCGCCTCCCCTCGGGCGGCACACACCCGATCCCGCGCCGCCAGCCCCTCCCCGCTCCTCCATCCCCAACCGCCGCTGCCGCCGGCGGGCCCTGCATCACAGATCCAGGGCGGGTGGTCGCCGCGCAGATCCTGTGAGGCGGAGGCGGCGTCTCATGCAGGGAGGCCGGGGGCGGCAATCAGGACGGCGCCCCTGCTGCGCGGCGGCGATGGGAACCTACATGGCCGACGGGGTGGCGGCCGCGGGCGCATTGGTGGCTGCGGATCTGGCGTCCTGTCCAGATCCGTCTCGGTACGGCCTTGGTCGCCCAGTGGTGTGAGGAGGTGGTGAGGGGCGGCTGGAGGCTCCCTGTCGGCGACGGCGGACCTCGTCTTCACGGCGAGGCTCTGTTCGGTTCCAGTCAGCTGCGAGGTTGGGGGGCGCGACTTCCGGTGCAAATCGCGCTGACTTCGGTCATGGCGGACAATGACGACATCTATGACATCATTCCCATCTCGAGGCATCGTTGTTGCAGCTCATGGCACCCCACTCGTGATGCCCCATGGAAAACCCTTGATCTGGATCTACCGGATCGGACGATAATGGTACCTTTGATGTCGTTGCCCCTCCTGAGGGCGTCGTTTTGGAGCAAGTGCTAGTTGGACGAGACAAGCGGAAGATCGATGTCTCATCCACCGCAGGTCCGACAGTGGATCCTAGTGGCATGGTGCTGCGGAGGTTCAGTGACGGGCGCATGTGGACAGATACGTGCAGGATGGTGGTGTTGTCTGGCGTCGTGGTGGCGTCGACAATAGGCTAGGCAAGGTCGATGGGTCAGTTTCGGCTCTGGAGATGGACCGGTGGAAGATGACTGCGGCAGCCTCTGAGAGTGCGTCGGTCCGGTATGGGACCCAGTCCCGGTGTGTGGTTGGGCTGGGGCACCCGGCTTTAGATGTTAGGGTTTGCTGCGATGTCCGTTTGGTATTAGGCCTGAATATTCGGCACACCTTCATCAAATGGGATATGAGTAGCAATAGGTGCTGCCTAGATGACGGCTTCAGGCTAACTGATGTATTACTTTGTATGACCTTTGTGAATAATTAATAAGTTGGCCGCATGCATCGTTCAGATGTAGAGGCCGGGGATCTATCCTCCTTTTCAAAAATAATAATAATAGGATTTTAGACAAGGCAAAATATTTACCGTTTTTATTAATTAAAAAAGGAGTGAGCATTACTCGGTTAATTGACAAAAAATGTACCAAAGCCGATATAACCAACACACATAACATGGGCACTATCATCTAGTGGCCAACCTGGTCAATGGCATGAGGACCACAGAGCTACAGAGACGAGAAGAGTAACCATGGAGGAGTCGCAAGTGTCATTGTCATCATCGGTTGCCATGGTGAACAAGTGACTCCGACTTAATCATAGAGCATCACCAACGAAGCTATCCCGCGAACAGTAACATCAAGGACATGACAGCTCATGCCAACAGAGGAGCATCACAAGGGATATATGTAGGGCTTGCGCCAACCGAACCCTCCGCAAGCGACCACAATGTGCCAACCTTCGTCACCACTTGGAAGCAATTCACCGCAGCTTCGATTCCCACATCAAGCAAGCGAACCATGGAGAACTCATTGGACTTGCCGAGAAGGGCCGACTACAGAGCCAGTCGCGGCCCAAACTCAACTTGACGCATCATCGTCACAAACAAACATCAGCACTCTAAGAACAGTCGCCTCAACAAACCACGTGGACAAGCTGTCACTAATCATCGGTCTCCTAGTCGTAGCCACTTTCAAGACGATGCCCTAAGGAGGAGCAAGACACGGAGGCGCCTCCGTCGCCCGATCTAGAGAATATGAGGTTTTCCCGAGAGCAAAAGCCATGTAGAGAAAGAGAATCCCACCTTCACGACAATACTTTCAAGAAAGGTTGTGTCACCCGCGGGCGCTACCGTTGCTAGTTCCGATAAAGACCAGAAGTAGGATTTCTCCCGGAGATGCGCCAAAACATACCAGCCAAGCCCCTCTTCACTACCCATTGCGCATGGGAGAACATATCCTGCTACCGCCGGCCGCCAGAGGGCTTGGCCGGTTGGCGAGCGCCAGCAACGGGGAGAGAGAGGGAGGGGGTGGGGAGAGGCGGCCCCGGCTGTAGGTTTCCGCAGGTGCCACTTCAAGGAGCGACGCGGGGGCGCGTGGGTGTTGTAGACTAATTTACATGTCAAGGAGTACACAAATTGTCCATGGGTCAACAGTCAAGCACCTTTGACGCCAAGGAAGAGACTAGCTAAGAGCAACTCCAACGGGGTGATCCATTTTGTCTGCCCATGTCCGTTTTGATCGTCGTGAAAAAAAACATCGGCCCAACACGCCGACCCATTCCCAAAACCGTCCGCTTCGCGTCCGCGTGAGCCCATTTTCGGCCCAAAATTGCGCCTGAAATGCGTCAACGCGGCCGCGGCGCACGCCCCCTCGATGTCCGCCGCGGTTCCACTTGGCGGCCGCCCAACTACCGTCTGCCGTCTAATTTATGACGACCACCGACACGGAGCCCACTAGTCAGCCAGTGGAAGCGTCGTTTTTAACTCACGCATGCGCGGGGCGAGGGGGGGGGGGTGGGTGGGGGGTGGTGGTGGTGGCTCATCCACTTCCGTCCACATCTAGCCCCCGCCACCCCCTTCGTGCTTCCTCGCTGGCGACAACCCAAACCCTAGCCATGGGGCTCTTCGACAATAGCTCCGGCAGCGGCAAGGGCAAGGGCACCCCCGGCGCCTCATCCTCCTGTGCCCCTCCTCCTCCTCCTCCGCTACCGGCGCGTGCCCGCTCAGGTGGCAGCATCTGCACATCCCGGTGCACCAAGCACGGTGGCACTAAGAGTTTTTAATTTTCTATTTATGTCTAAGTGGACTTAGGCCGACGTTTGGCCGGTCATTTATATACAATTATGTTTAATTCATAGTTTCGGCCACATCAGCATAAATGGGTAGGCCTCCCGTTGGGCGCACCTGCCGACTCAAATGAAAAACCGAACGCGCACGTCCGCCTAGCCGACCTAAACGGACAAAAAGCGGACAACGCGCGCGTCCCTTTGGGTCGGCGCGTTGGAGTTGCTCTAAGTATCAAAATGTTGAAAGCACAAACGAGATGTTAACTAGTAACATAAGTTCAAACACAATGTCCATATAGATATCTAGCCTGTGCAAAACTGCCAACTAGCCACCGCTCCGCTGCTAGTAATCCCCTGTTCACGACTCAAATTGGCCAGCGGCGATCACTGTGCCGAATCATGCATGCTGGGAGCCATCGCCCTCCGCCGACGCGCGGGCGGGCTCCTGCTGGCCATGGCTGCCGCGATCCCCGTCTCCCTCCACACTCACCACCGTACTGACCGGCAAAGCCTCTGCCGTCGCCCGCGCCGCCTCTCCTAGCGAACCGCTCGCCGCCGGGAGGACCATCCGAGAGCGCTCGTAGTGCTGCGCAGCGTTGCTAGCGTAGAAGTCGTCAAGCGAGAACCGAGGGACCATGCCCCCCGCCTGATGATGGCAGCTCGCGCTGGCGCCGCCCAAGTACGGCAGTTGCTGATGGTACTGCTGCTGCTGCTGCTGACGGTACTGCTGCAGCTGCGGCGCGTACGCCGTCGGCTGCTGCTGCTGCCGCGCGAACGCCATAGCCTGCGCGTGCTGCTGCTGCTGCTGCTGCGTGAACGCCATAGCCTGTTGCTGCTGCTGCGTGAACGCCATAGACTGCGCTTGCTGCTGCTGCGTGAACGCCATAGCCTGCGCTTGCTGCTGCTGCTGCTGCTGCGTGAACGCCATGCCCTGTTGCTGCTGCTGCATGAACGTCATCCGCCATTGCTGCTTGGCTGCGTAGATCTGTCTTTGTAACCGGAGGTATTCCTCCAGATTTTGCTGAATCACTCGCTTCTCGCGCATCTCATCCGTCTCTGGCTGCTTCTGCATCCGCGGGACGGCCGGCGGCGGGTTCACTGCTTGGCCGGCCGGGCACGAAGGCGGCGTTATCACTGTCTGATTCTGAGCGTGATTGCTGGGGGTACCTGCGGGCCGGTACGGCGGCGGCCGCATCTGGCCGTTGAACGCCACCTGCTGGTGCGCCACCGGCATCTGCCCGTCGTATGCCGCCGGCTGTCGTGTCATCATCGGCACCTGCCCGTCGTATGCCGCCGGCTGTCGTGTCATCATCGGCACCTGCCCGTTGTATGCCGCCGGCTGCCGCGGTACGCGCACCTGCCCGTTCAACGCCGGCTGCGGCGCCGGGCCGTTGTTGCGTGCCACCGGTGGCCGCGGCAACGGTGGTCGAGCATAGTATTCCGGCGTCCTGGTAGGAGCCTGCATGCCGTTGCCTTGTGGTGGCGGTGCTGGGGCTCCGGCGCGCTGGCGGTTTGAGTGCTGAGCCCGCTTCTTGGCGGCGGCGGCGTTCTGCAGCTGCTGGTCCTCCGCGGGCCTCTTGCACGCCTGTTTCTTCGGAAGCTTTGGAAGCGCCGCCGCCGTCTCCTCGCCGCTCTTCTCCTCCGTGTCTCCTGCTCCGACGGCGATCGTCTTCTCCTCCCCGCCCCCTTCCCCTGCCATGCCGGCGAGGGGAGCGCTGGCGATTGGCCGATTGCAGAAGGAGAGGAAATCGTTCTGGCCGGCGCGTGGCGTCGCAAGCTACGATCGATCTGGTCTTGGCTTTCTTGGCGTAGGCTGCATTATGTACCCGGTCGGTCCCGAATTCCCGATCCGGCGTTTAGACGATGAAATAGAGACTCGAGTTCATTACGAATACGGACTCCGGGACGGCTCCTCTGCTTGTTCCTCCGTCCTGGTCCGTTCCGTTTCTTTTTCTTTTTTAGGAAATTATACAAACCATCGACTATTGGGATCGAATTAATATATAGAATATCTTTTTCGATAGAGGGTGAATTTTATTATCATAAAATGAAGCATCAAGCGAATACAAGCACAATGAGCAACACACCCGGCCTCTACTACATAGAGACTAGGATGCATACAACCAACTCTCACAAACACAAATAAAAATAACAATGGCAACTAGCAAAGTCAAACAAAACGAAAGCTATGTCTTGACGGAATAAAAAAAACTCCAAAGTGATTCGAAACAATGATCAACAATCTATAACAACAGCCACATCCGCATCCACAATCACTTGACATCATCGGTACGGTACCTCGACAAGGATTCTCCAACAGCAACGCCTTCAAAAAGGGAACGACGCTCAAGCGCCGCCGTCGCCAGTTCCAACCATCAAAGACCAGATCATTGGTTTTCATCTTGAAAAACAAGTCCAAGCAAATTCGAGCAATGTCTTCAACAAGTTAACGGCACAATAAGTATCGCCATTGCCAGATATAACCAATAAGGTCACAACTCGGGTTGTCACCCCGAAGATCAAGACTGATGCTTGAGAAGCACCGCCAAATCAAAGTCGTCCAGTGTTGTCGCCGCCACTTTCCGCGATCCCATCAGTTACATGCATATCACAGTCTTTGATGTGAGATGTCACACAAGTGAGACCATGCTTGCAAAAGCAGGCGGTAGAGCCGTGAAAGAACCGATCGTCACCAACAGCTTCAAACAACGAAGGTCACCATTGCACATTGCGATGGAGATTTAAGGAGGAAGGTCACCGAGACTGCCAAATCCCATGTCGGGACACTAGAAGTCCCACACCGCCTCCATGTTGGGGGAGTGGATGTACATACTCAACACGAAGGTTTTTTTGATAAACTTCTTCTCCTTTATTCATTCATAAGTAAAGTAGCATCGTTTACAAGTAAAGGGATAACCTCATTAGAGGCGTTATCCATCCAAACACTCGGAGAAGAAAACCTAGCTAACCTTGCTAGTTCATGAGCTACTCGATTACATTCCCTATTACAATGATCATAAATGACATGGGAAAAACCTAATGACATGAAATAACAGTCGTCTATAATGGATGAAGCGACTGAAGAAGAGTAGCCTTGGCTCAACGCATTCACCACCTCCACGCTATCCGAATTCACTTCAATCTTACTACATCCGACAGTATTAGCAAAATTCAAACCAAACCTCACTGCAATTGCTTCTGCTGTGAACGAGTCGTAGCAAAGGTCCATCTTTTCATTAGCAGCCGCTATAAATTTCCCCCTATGGTCCCGGATAACTGCTCCAAATGTTGCTGCGAGTGTGTCACTATCAAATCCCGTGTCAACATTTAATTTCACGTAACCATACTTTGGTTTCAACCAAGCATCTGAACGGATGTGAGCCTTTGGGCTGTAAGAGATGGTATAATTTGCTACTAAGCCTCTCACTGACATATTGATTTGATATGCACTTTGAGTTTCTTCGTCATGTGTCAATTTTCGCCTTTCATACCATAAATACCAAGCCGTCGTTGCCATCGTTTCTCTGAACTTCGGCAAGCCCAACCCTTGGATTTGTTGTTCTGGAAGGCACAGAAGATGTGCCAACACAAGCTCACCTGCCTTGTCAACTTTCAGTGCCTGTTTGATAACAAGCTCAAGACCGAGCATCTTCCACACGTCCATTGCCAATTTGCATTCGAACAACATATGTCTTATGTCATCAGGCCCCTGGTTACAGGCTGGGCAACTCAGATTTATTTTCAAGTGCTTATTAGCCAGGATAGATCGACAGGGAATAGCACTCTAGAGCGCGCGCCACATAAATATTTTTATCTTTGCTGGGCAGACTAAGTTCCATATCGAGTCCCATGTATAAGATGGGTTTAAAGCTCCAGCCGTTGATTCCAACTTGTGCCCAAATTGAAATTCCCATTCTGTATGGTATGCAGATCGCACTGTGAAAGTCCCTGACTTTGTCATGTTCCATGCCAGGAAATCTGTCATCTCATGTAATGATAGTGGAATGGCCAAAATCCTTCGAACATCCACTCGCCAGAACGTTTGGTTAACCAACTGCTCATCCCAACTCCCTGTCACCGGATCAATGAGGTCAGAAACTCTAGAAAGAAGATTGTTGCCCCTTGGTGAAATCACCTTTCTTGTTGGGCTATGAGGTGTAACGCCCTCGATGCGGCTATATCTCCCACGTGTCGAAGCACGACTTAGAGGCATAACCGCATTGAAAGCAATGTCGCAAGTGGGGTAATCTTCACACAACCCATGTAATACATAAGGGAAAGAGATACATAGTTGGCTTACAATCGCCACTTCACACAAATACATGAATAAAGCATTACATCATCCAGATACAATCAAGGTCCGACTATGGAACCAAAATAAAAGAAGAACCCCAAAAGTGACAAGGTCCCCGATCGACCCCAACTAGGCTCCACTACTGATCCACTAGAACGAAACAACACAAAGGACAAGATCTTCATCGAGCTCCTCCTTGAGCTTGGTTGAGTCATCTGCACGAACTCATCGGCACCTGCAAGCTGGTTTTGGAAGTATCTGTGAGCCACGGGGACTCAGCAATCTCGCACCCTCGTGATCAAGAGTATTTAAGCTTATAGGAAGGGTAAAAGGTATAAGGTGGAGCTGCAGCAAGCGACTAGCATTTATGGTGGCTAACATACGCAAATGAGAGCGAGAAGAGAAGGCAAAAGCACGGTCGAACAACTATGATCAAGAAGTGATCCTAGAACAACCTACGTCAAGCATAACTCCAACACCGTGTTCACTTCCCGGACTCCGCCGGAAAGAGACCATCACGGTTACACACGCGGTTGATGTATTTTAATTAAGGTCAACTTCAGGTTTTCTACAACCGGACGTTAACAAATTCCCATCTGCCCATAACCGCGGGCACGGCTTTCGAAAGTTCAAATCCCTGCAGGGGTGTCCCAACTTAGCCCATCACAAGCTCTCACGGTCAACAAAGGATATTCCTTCTAGCGGGAAGACCCGATCAGACTCAGAATCCCGGTTACGAGACATCCTCGACAATGGTAAAACAAGTCCAGCAACACCGCCCGAATGTGCCGACAAATCCCGATAGGAGCTGCACATATCTCGTTCTCAGGGCACACTCAGATGAGCAGTCCGTACAACTAAAACTAGCCCTCGAGTTTCCCCGAGGTGGCGCTGCAAGGGGCTCTAGTTTGGACCAACACTCAGAGGAGCACTGGCCCGGGGGGTTAAAATAATGATGACCCTTGAGTCTGCAGAACCCAAGGGAAAGAAAAGGCTAGGTGGCAAATGGTAAAACCAATGTTGGGCATTGCTGGAGGAGTTTTATTCAAGGCGAACTGTCAAGGGGTTCCCATTATAACCCAACCGCGTAAGGAACGTAAAATTCGGGAACATAACACCGATATGACGGAAACTAGGGCGGCAAGAGTGGAACAAAACACCAGGCATAAGGCCGAGCCTTCCACCCTTTACCAAGTATATAGATGCATTAATTAAATAATAGATATTGTGATATCCCAACAAAATATCCATGTTCCAAACATGGAACAAGCTCCAATCTTCACCTGCAACTAACAACGCTATAAGAGGGGGTGAGCAAAGCGGTAACATAGCCAATCAACGGTTTGCTAGGACAAGGTGGGTTAGAGGCTTGGTTCAACAATATGGGAGGCATGATAAGCAAGTGGTAGGTATCGCAGCATAGGCATAGCAAAAGAGCGAGCAACTAGCAAGCAAAGATAGAAGTGATTTCAAGGGTATGGTCATCTTGCCTGAAATCCCGCAAGGAAGAAGAACAAGTCCATGAAGAAGACAAACGGACGTGGTCGAACGAATCCCCACAACACGACGTTATCGGAACCAACCCGAAGAAGCAACACCGGAAAGGAGCAAACAACATAGTAAAACAACCATCACATAAACATGGCAAGATGCACAATCAAGTATGATGCATGTCCGGATTAATGAGGAATGGCATGGCAAAGTGCACGAGCAATCCTACAAATTAAGTGGAGCTCAATATGCAACGAGTTGCATATAGACGGAACACCACATCAATTATTTAGTTCACTCCCAGTTAGGTACTCAACAATATTAAATGGTGATTAACATGGCAAGAGGTGAAGCATAACAAAACTATACCATCTAACAATTTAAATGGGGACGGAAACATCAACCAACAATTCCGGTAAAACCCCATATGCATTAGGAATTTAATGCAACAACAATTTTAACCAATCTTGAAGTTGTTATCATGATGCGGATGACATGTGCAAGTTTATGCAATTTTTATTAAAAGTTTGACAAGAGCATTATGAAGCATTTGGTCGCCATGGCGGAACAAAAGGAGTGCCACGGCAACTACAACGGAAATGGTGTCACAGCAACATTCCGGGTGATCCGACAACTCATTGAGATGTCGGTGCAAGAGAAAATGTGGTTGAACGGATCATGCGAGGATGGTGGGGTGATCCCGGATATCGGGCTTCCCATGGGTCGACGGCATGGCAACCGAGGAGGAACGTGCAATGACAACTCGGACACGGTTCGAACATGAGCATCTCATACAACATGCATTCATTCTCGGAAGGTCGTCTCGGCGGTTATACCTTTTAAGCGTGCGTTGTCGGAGGGGTTCAGGTTCGATGCGGTGTAGGGGAAGTAGACATTCTCGGGACGCTCGGTAGTGGAAGTAGGGGGACAAGACGACGGTAGAGGTACTCGTGATCTTGGCGGCGGTAGTCGTTCACGTTCTTAGTTGCACGATTTTCCGTAGATGTTCGGGATCACGGCGAGGGACTTGACATCCACGGAGGCTTCAAGGGTCGACGGTAGTTGTTCTCGTATCATCGCGGAAGTAGTTGTACTCGGCGATAGTGGTACTTGGTGTTTCGTTCGATACTCGTTCGAGCATCCAAAGTCTTCGGCGCTACGGTAGTCGTACACACATTCAGAGAGGACTTGTCGTTTCGGTATGAAGTCGTTCGGGCGTCGGTCTTGCCGGTGGCGTACTTGGAGAAACCCCGTAGTCGTACACAGGTAGTAGAGGAACTTGATGCATCCAAACGAAGCAACACGAAAGCCTCGGGTCTTGGTGGTCAACGCAGGGTAGCAGGCGACGAAGAGCTTGGTCTCCTCTACACTGCTTCGATGTAGAGAAACAGGAGGCAGAGGCGAGACGGGCAACGCGAGGCGGGGACAGATGAGGCAGGTGCGGGACGAGCAGATTCTAGCCGCCGACGAAGGATCCAGGCGGGCACAGCGGCAAGGGCCCTGGACGGCGTCTGCTGCAGAAGGAGTCCCGCGAGGTTAGGACGGAGCAGCAGTGGAGTCGCGAGGAACACAGGGGCCGTGGGTGAGCTCGCTCGGGGAGCTCGTTGGGCGCATCTGGTCGATGTCGAAGCCAACAGAGGCGCAGCGAGAGGAGCTCGGCCCCTGGCACGTGTGAGGACGGGAAGGAGCGGCGCGGCTCCTCGGCGGCTTGGACTCCGCCGGCCGGAGCGACAGCAAGGAGCTCCTTCTCCCACCGAAGACGGCAACGGGAGGAAAGGGGAGAGGCGACGCGAAGATGGAGGCGCCATGGCGATGGGGATCGGGCTGCTCTCTACGAGTGCGAGAGATAAGGTGAGGGAGAGAGCGAGGGGGATCGAGGAGATGGCTCTGGCGGCGGTGAGGAAACGAGGGAAGGAGTTCGAGGAAGATGAGAGGGGATTCGGTCGGGCCTGGGTTAGCGCTAGGGTTGGAGGGTGTGGCTGGGCCTTGGGCCAGCGCTGGAGTTGGCCTAGGAAGGCCGGCGGCTGGATGGGCCTATAGGCCACTGGTAGGAGGTGGCTGCTGGGCTGCAAGAGGCCTTTGCCAAAAGGGTTGGTAGCTGGGCTCCCTCTCTCCTTACTAATTCTTCTCTTAACAAAAACAGCGAAAAATAAGAGAAAGGAAAAGAGAGAAGAGAAGGTTAGAGGAAGAATTTGGGCACGGGAATAAATTCCCCGGACTCGCAAAAATGCACATGTTCCAAGAAAATGGAGTGGGCATTTTTGAAAGTTTTAAATTCAAACTCATTTGATTTAAAATCAAATGGTTTGAATAGGAAGTGAGGGTTAGGAAGGTCCAAAAATGTTCGGATTTTTGGTGGAGCTCCAGAAAATGACGAAAGAATTTATGGGCAAAGTTTGGAGACCAAGAATTGAGATAACAAAGGCATGGGATATTTGCAAGTGTGTTCTGGTTAATACCAACAAATGGAATATTTAATATAGCTCCCTAATATCGGGAGGATATGTTATAAAGAGAATCACCATGTGAATTCCCTCGGTTTAAATGGATCGAAGATCCATGCAATTTATTTAGTGAGTTTTAAAACGGGTTGCAAGATGACATGATGCAATGCACATGATGCAAAGATGAAATGCAACGGACCAAACAAATCACACGACGAAACCCGGTAACCACGGAAGGCATCTGAAGCTCCGGGCTTGGGGCGTTACAACACTCCACCACTACGAGAGGATCTCGTCCCGAGATCTAGAATGGCACCAGAGGGAAAACAGAAGAGAAAGAGGAGAGGTAAAACTAAGTTGCTTCTTTGACAAACGAGTGAAACCAAATAATCTTGAGAGGTTGAACAAATTGAAAGAAAGAATGCAACAAGAATGAACGAAGTTGAAAGTACTCCGTTAGAAAAGAGAAACAAGGAAGAACAAATTCGGGCAGCACTCCGGTTGAAAAGTGATACAAGGCTAGATAGGATGAAAAGAACTAGAGCAAAATGGCACAACACTCCGGTTAAAAGGATAGGCATGGAAAGAACACGGTACTCACCATATCGAGATGATGATCGAAAAAACAACATCAGAAAGCCTCCGGGAGAAATAACAGAAGATAGATAATTGAAATGAAAGAATGGAGAAGAAAATGCCAACTTCTGCTAGAAAAAGCTTGGAAAGACATCTTTAGGAGAAGGGTCGAACGGAGTTGTTGGAAGCCCAACAACGAAAAGAGTAAACTTGTGGTGGGCTTATGGAGAACATCTCAAAACTATGAGGTGAAATTCTGCCACTAACGAAACAATAGATTGGCTTGATATCAAGAAGGAGACGAGAAACTTATTCACCGAAAGGATTGGAAAGAATGAATGAATTGAAATGATAAACAAAGAAGAGAAATCTTGAACGAACCACCGTAAGAATTGAAAATGAACGAAGAAAACGACCACATCAGCAGGAGGAATTGGAAAATGAGTGAAGATACTTGAGAGAATTTAGATGCAAGTGAATGAAGAGATCCCGAATTGATTAGAGAAAACTTGAACGAAGCACCGGTAAGATTTGGAGAACGAGAGCTGAAAGCTAGAATGAATAAATCTTCTGAAATGATGGGCTTCGTAGAAAACAAACTGAAATACTCTTGAAATGCTACGGATGGGTGAAAAGAATTCTCACAATCGAAATAATTATGAGAGGGTGCCAACAAGCTAGAACCATGAATCATCACGAGAACGGAACAAGATTGAGAGAGAAAATCTTCTTCATCTTCAAAATCCGAGAATGACGACGAGAAACACCACCATGAATTATTGAGGCACTCTGGAATTAAAATTGGAAAGGTTGAACCAACGATGATAAGAATTTGAAAGATCTTGGAGAAAGACATTTGACTGATGATAAATCATTCTTACATCAAATTTTGAAAGAATTTGAGGATAGCTCCGGACAAATAAGAAGAGTCAGGTAAGATCCTGGGAAAAGACCTGTGGGTTAGGGCCCACTCAAGAGAAACACCGTTGAAAAGATTTAAAAGAGAGGTTGCACCGGTTGAATTAAAAGGCTTGAATGAGATAACATCCTCGAAAAAAGCTTGAACGAAAGCAGAGTGAACACATGAATCTTCGAGATATCTTGAGCACTCCGGAACAGTTGAATAGCGAGAAATGACTGAATATGAGGTGCACCGGCAAGAGAAGGTATTTGAAACAAGGAAATGATATGATCAACAAGGCTTGAATTGGTTCCACCGGAGAAGAAAAATAACGAATAATGACAACTTGAAGCTCCGTTAGAATCTTCATGAGAATCATCGGGTAAGAACATGAAGGAAAAGAATGGAGAGACTTCACATGAATCAAAGGATGCTTGATTAAGAAATCTGAGTCCTTGAAAAAAAAAGGGGGGGAGGGGGGGAAAACAAAGACAACTTGGAGATGGATGAAACAAACATCGTTGACCAAAATTTGAGTTGATCTTGCGGATGTTGAAAATGATCGGATCCACTTGAAGAGAAACACACCAGTGAAACGGAGTGATATGACAATCTCGATTATCGAGAAGGATTAGTATTCACATCGGAGTATAAGAACACCATTTAGGAAACATATGGAATCAACACTTGACATTGAAGCAACTCGAATACCACAACTCAAAACAAAAACAAAGGGTTGGCTTGCAGAATAAGCCGGAACAAACATATGATAGAGATTTCGTCCGAAATTTTCGTGGTGGGGCCTACACGGGCTCGATCGTACAGCACCATCATGTACAAGGCAGTGCACATGACATACTAAACGTCCCCGAGTCGGCAAAGCCAAGTACTCTTTAAGACACAACGAGACCACTGTAAAACCAACCGTGAATAGGCGGACCACTAGACGTCGAACCCCAATTTCATATCATACATCTGTTGAAAAGATATCCTAAGAGCTACTTGAATTCCCACTTACAAACTCCCGAAACATTCCAGTTATGCAATCAGGTGTTGGGGATACAGGGGAAGCATAATATCTCACCCAAAACTAGCAAATCCTACATCCAGCTGTATCCATCCTTCAACACATAACCAAGAAACCTTCCGAAATCGTCTACCTCAACCTTCGAAAAGCATCCGTTATACGAGTTATGGCAATACTCCCAAACTCCCGCCCCAGTACTGGGTGGCGTCGAGGTTATCTCATTAACAACTGCATAAAAGAGATTTTCGATGTTGGCGAACTAAACTCAGGTATTCCAGAACTGCAACGATAAAATTGTGACGACAACACCTCGGAGCTCAACTCCCCGGGACACTGCCACAACCCCTAAATGACAGCAGGCACCAAGGACAATGTTCTCGTCACAAATCCATCGGAACGATTCCAAGATACCCGCGTGATCCTAAATTTTTTTTAGTGAAATTTGAGAAGAGAAGAGACAAAACTCTACGTCAGGATGCCTTACCAGAGCGATGAAGGGACTGGGGAGTAAAAAGAATTCCTAAACTCTCCGATATATAATTCCTAAATGACTCAAAACATTTTTTCTAGATTCAACTCGACAGCTAATTCGATCAAGCAGGGGGCTTCTAAGGTCGGGGAAGGCTCTGATACCAACTTGTAACGCCCTCGATGCGGCTATATCTCCCACGTGTCGAAGCACGACTTAGAGGCATAACCGCATTGAAAGCAATGTCGCAAGTGGGGTAATCTTCACACAACCCATGTAATACATAAGGGAAAGAGATACATAGTTGGCTTACAATCGCCACTTCACACAAATACATGAATAAAGCATTACATCATCCAGATACAATCAAGGTCCGACTATGGAACCAAAATAAAAGAAGAACCCCAAAAGTGACAAGGTCCCCGATCGACCCCAACTAGGCTCCACTACTGATCCACTAGAACGAAACAACACAAAGGACAAGATCTTCATCGAGCTCCTCCTTGAGCTTGGTTGAGTCATCTGCACGAACTCATCGGCACCTGCAAGCTGGTTTTGGAAGTATCTGTGAGCCACGGGGACTCAGCAATCTCGCACCCTCGTGATCAAGAGTATTTAAGCTTATAGGAAGGGTAAAAGGTATAAGGTGGAGCTGCAGCAAGCGACTAGCATTTATGGTGGCTAACATACGCAAATGAGAGCGAGAAGAGAAGGCAAAAGCACGGTCGAACAACTATGATCAAGAAGTGATCCTAGAACAACCTACGTCAAGCATAACTCCAACACCGTGTTCACTTCCCGGACTCCGCCGGAAAGAGACCATCACGGTTACACACGCGGTTGATGTATTTTAATTAAGGTCAACTTCAGGTTTTCTACAACCGGACGTTAACAAATTCCCATCTGCCCATAACCGCGGGCACGGCTTTCGAAAGTTCAAATCCCTGCAGGGGTGTCCCAACTTAGCCCATCACAAGCTCTCACGGTCAACAAAGGATATTCCTTCTAGCGGGAAGACCCGATCAGACTCAGAATCCCGGTTACGAGACATCCTCGACAATGGTAAAACAAGTCCAGCAACACCGCCCGAATGTGCCGACAAATCCCGATAGGAGCTGCACATATCTCGTTCTCAGGGCACACTCAGATGAGCAGTCCGTACAACTAAAACTAGCCCTCGAGTTTCCCCGAGGTGGCGCTGCAAGGGGCTCTAGTTTGGACCAACACTCAGAGGAGCACTGGCCCGGGGGGTTAAAATAATGATGACCCTTGAGTCTGCAGAACCCAAGGGAAAGAAAAGGCTAGGTGGAAAATGGTAAAACCAATGTTGGGCATTGCTGGAGGAGTTTTATTCAAGGCGAACTGTCAAGGGGTTCCCATTATAACCCAACCGCGTAAGGAACGTAAAATTCGGGAACATAACACCGATATGACGGAAACTAGGGCGGCAAGAGTGGAACAAAACACCAGGCATAAGGCCGAGCCTTCCACCCTTTACCAAGTATATAGATGCATTAATTAAATAATAGATATTGTGATATCCCAACAAAATATCCATGTTCCAAACATGGAACAACCTCCAATTTTCACCTGCAACTAACAACGCTATAAGAGGGGCTGAGCAAAGCGGTAACATAGCCAATCAATGGTTTGCTAGGACAAGGTGGGTTAGAGGCTTGGTTCAACAATATGGGAGGCATGATAAGCAAGTGGTAGGTATCGCAGCATAGGCATAGCAAAAGAGCGAGCAACTAGCAAGCAAAGATAGAAGTGATTTCGAGGGTATGGTCATCTTGCTTGAAATCCCGCAAGGAAGAAGAACGAGTCCATGAAGAAGACAAACGGACGTGGTCGAACGAATCCTCACAACACGACGTTATCGGAACCAACCCGGAGAAGCAACACCAGAAAGGAGCAAACAACATAGTAAAACAACCATCACATAAACATGGCAAGATGCACAATCAAGTATGATGCATGTCCGGATTAATGAGGCATGGCATGGCAAAGTGCACAAGCAATCCTACAAATTAAGTGGAGCTCAATATGCAACGAGTTGCATATTGACGGAACACCACATCAATTATTTAGTTCACTCCTGGTTAGGTACTCAACAATATTAAATGATGATTAACATGGCAAGAGGTGAAGCATAACAAAACTATACCATCTAACAATTGAAATGGGGACGAAAACATCAACCAACAATTCCGGTAAAACCCCATATGCATTAGGAATTTAATGCAACAACAATTTTAACCAATCTTGAAGTTGTTATCATGATGCGGATGACATGTGCAAGTTTATGCAATTTTTATTAAAAGTTTGACAAGAGCATTATGAAGCATTTGGTCGCCATGGCGGAACAAAAGGGGTGCCACGGCAACTACAACGGAAATGGTGTCACAGCAACATTCCGGGTGATCCGACAACTCATTGAGATGTCGGTGCAAGAGAAAATGTGGTTGAACGGATCATGCGAGGATGGTGGGGTGATCCCGGATATCGGGTTTCCCATGGGTCGACGGCATGGCAACCGAGGAGGAACGTGCAATGACAACTCGGACACGGTTCGAACATGAGCATCTCATACAACATGCATTCATTCTCGGAAGGTCGTCTCGGCGGTTATACCTTTGAAGCGTGCGTTATCGGAGGGGTTCAGGTTCGATGCGGTGTAGGGGAAGTAGACATTCTCGGGACGCTCGGTAGTGGAAGTAGGGGACAAGACGACGGTAGAGGTACTCGTGATCTTGGCGGCGGTAGTCATTCACGTTCTTAGTTGCACAATTTTCCGTAGATGTTCGGGATCACGGCGAGGGACTTGACATCCACGGAGGCTTCAAGGGTCGACGGTAGTTGTTCTCGTATCATCGCGGAAGTAGTTGTACTCGGCGATAGTGGTACTTGGTGTTTCGTTCGATACTCGTTCGAGCATCCAAAGTCTTCGGCGCTACGGTAGTCGTACACACATTCGGAGAGGACTTGTCGTTTCGGTATGAAGTCGTTCGGGCGTCGGTCTTGCCGGTGGCGTACTTGGAGAAACCCCGTAGTCGTACACAGGTAGTAGAGGAACTTGACGCATCCAAACGAAGCAACACGAAAGCCTCGGATGATTTCGGAGAAAACCGGAGTGCCGGAGGGTTACCGGAACCCCCCCGGGAGAAGTAATGGGCCTTATGGGCCCTAGTGGAGAGAGAGGGGCGGCCAGGGTGGGCCGCGCGCCCCCTCCCCCTCTGGTCCGAATTGGACTAGGAGAGGGGGGCGGCACCCCCCTTTCCTTCCCCCTCTCCCCCTTCCTTTCCCCCTCCTAGTAGGAGTAGGAAAGAGGGGAGTCCTACTCCTACTAGGAGGAGGACTCCTCCTCCTTGGCGCGCCCTAGGGCCGGCCGACCTCCTCCCCTTGCTCCTTTATATATGGGGGCAGGGGGCACCCCTAGACACACAAGTTGATCCACGTGATCGTTTTCTTAGCCGTGTGCGGTGCCCCCTTCCACCATACTCCTCGATAATATTGTAGCGGTGCTTAGGCGAAGCCCTGCGACGGTAGAACATCAAGATCGTCACCACGCCGTCGTGCTGACGAACTCTTCCCCGACACTTTGCTGGATCGGAGTCCGGGGATCGTCATCGAGCTGAACGTGTGCTAAAACTCGGAGGTGCCGTAGTTTCGGTGCTTGATCGGTCGGGACGTGAAGACGTACGACTACATCAACCACGTTGTCATAACGCTTCTGCTGTCGGTCTACGAGGGTACGTAGATCACACTCTCCCCTCTCGTTGCTATGCATCACCATGATCTTGAGTGTGCGTAGAATTTTTTTGAAATTACTACGTTCCCCAACAGTGGCATCCGAGTCTAGGTTTTATGTGTTGATGTTATATGCACGAGTAGAACACAAGTGAGTTGTGGGCGATATAAGTCATACTGCTTACCAGCATGTCATACTTTGGTTCGGCGGTATTGTTGGATGAAGCGGCCCAGACCGAGATTACGCGTATGCTTACGCAAGACTGGTTCTACCGACATGCTTTGCACACAGGTGGCTGGTGGGTGTCAGTTTCTCCAACTTTAGTTGAACCAAGTGTGGCTACGCCCGGTCCTTGCGAAGGTTAAAACAGCACCAACTTGACAAACTATCGTTGTGGTTTTGATGCGTAGGTAAGATTGGTTCTTGCTTAAGCCCGTAGAAGCCACGTAAAACTTGCAACAACAAAGTAGAAGATGTCTAACTTGTTTTTGCAGGGCATGTTGTGATATGATATGGTCAAGGCATGATGCTAAATTTTATTGTATGAGATGATCATGTTTTGTAACCGAGTTATCGGCAACTGGCAGGAGCCATATGGTTGTCGCTTTATTGTATGCAATGCAATTACGCTGTAATGCTTTACTTTATCACTAAGCGATAGCGATAGTCGTGGAAGCATAAGATTGGCGAGACGACAACGATGCTACGATGATGATCAAGGTGTCACGCTGGTGACAATGGTGATCATGACGGTGCTTCGAAGATGGAGATCACAAGCACAAGATGATGATGGCCATATCATATCACTTATATTGATTGCATGTGATGTTTATCTTTTATGCATCTTATCTTGCTTTGTTTGACGGTAGCATTTTAAGATGATCTCTCACTAATTATCAAGAAGTGTTCTCCCTGAGTATGCACCGTTGCGAAAGTTCTTCATGCTGAGACACCACGTGATGATCGGGTGTGATAGGCTCTACGTTCAAATACAACGGGTGCAAAACAGTTGCACACGCAGAATACTCAGGTTATACTTGACGAGCCAAGCATATGCAGATATGGCCTTGGAACACGGAGACCGAAAGGTCGAGCGTGAATCATATAGTAGATATGATCAACATAGTGATGTTCACCAATGAAACTACTCCATCTCACGTGATGATCGGACATGGTTTAGTTGATTTGGATCACGTGATCACGTAGAGGATTAGAGGGATGTCTATCTAAGTGGGAGTTCTTTAGTAATATGATTAATTGAACTTAAATTTATCATGAACTTAGTACCTGATAGTATCTTGCTTGTTTATGTTTGATTGTAGATAGATGGCCCGTGCTGTTGTTCCGTTGAATTTTAATGCGTTCCTTGAGAAAGCAAAGTTGAAAGATGATGGTAACAATTACACGGACTGGGTCCGTAACTTGAGGATTATCCTCATTGCTGCACAGAAGAATTATGTCCTGGAAGCACCGCTGGGTGCCAGGCCTGCTGCTGGAGCAACACCAGATGTTATGAACGTCTGGCAAAGCAAAGCTGATGACTACTCGATAGTTCAGTGTGCCATGCTTTACGGCTTAGAATCGGGACTTCAACGACGTTTTGAACGTCATGGAGCATATGAGATGTTCCAGGAGTTGAAGTTAATATTTCAAGCAAATGCCCGGATTGAGAGATATGAAGTCTCCAATAAGTTCTATAGCTGCAAGATGGAGGAGAACAGTTCTGTCAGTAAGCATATACTCAAAATGTCTGGGTATAATAATCACTTGATTCAATTGGGAGTTAATCTTCCAGATGATTGCGTCATTGACAGAATTCTCCAATCACTGCCACCTAGCTACAAGAGCTTCGTGATGAACTATAATATGCAAGGGATGAATAAGACTATTCCCGAGCTCTTCGCAATGCTGAAAGCTGCGGAGGTAGAAATCAAGAAGGAGCATCAAGTGTTGATGGTCAACAAGACCACTAGTTTCAAGAAAAAGGGCAAAGGGAAGAAGAAAGGGAACTTCAAAAAGAACAGCAAGCAAGTTGCTGCTCAAGAGAAGAAACCCAAATCTGGACCTAAGCCTAAAACTGAGTGCTTCTACTGCAGGCAGACTGGTCACTGGAAGCGGAACTGCCCCAAGTATTTGGCGGATAAGAAGGATGGCAAGGTGAACAAAGGTATATGTGATATACATGTTATTGATGTGTACCTTACTAATGCTCGCAGTAGCACCTGGGTATTTGATACTGGTTCTGTTGCTAACATTTGCAACTCGAAACAGAGACTACGGATTAAGCGAAGATTGGCTAAGGACGAGGTGATGATGCGCGTGGGAAACGGTTCCAAAGTCGATGTGATCGCGGTCGGCATGCTACCTCTACATCTACCTTCGGGATTAGTATTAGACCTAAATAATTGTTATTCGGTGCCAGCATTAAGCATGAACATTATATCTGGATCTTGTTTGATGCGAGACGGTTATTCATTTAAATCAGAGAATAATGGTTGTTCTATTTATATGAGTAATATCTTTTATGGTCATGCACCCATGAAGAATGGTCTATTCTTATTAAATCTCGATAGTAGTGACACACATATTCATAATGTTGAAGCCAAAAGATGCAGAGTTGATAATGATAGTGCAACTTATTTGTGGCACTGCCGTTTAGGTCATATCGGTATAAAGCGCATGAAGAAACTCCATACTGATGGACTTTTGGAACCACTTGATTATGAATCACTTGGTACTTGTGAGCCGTGCCTTATGGGTAAGATGACAAAAACACCGTTCTCCGGTACTATGGAGAGAGCAACAGATTTGTTGGAAATCATACATACAGATGTATGTGGTCCGATGAATGTTGAGGCTCGTGGTGGATATCGTTATTTTCTCACTTTCACAGATGACTTAAGCAGATATGGGTATATCTACTTAATGAAACATAAGTCTGAAACATTTGAAAAGTTCAAAGAATTTCAGAGTGAAGTTGAAAATCATCGTAACAAGAAAATAAAATTCCTACGATCTGATCGTGGAGGAGAATATTTGAGTTACGAGTTTGGTGTACATTTGAAACAATGCGGAATAGTTTCGCAACTCACGCCACCCGAAACACCACAGCGTAATGGTGTGTCCGAACGTCGTAATCGTACTTTACTTGATATGGTGCGATCTATGATGTCTCTTACTGATTTACCGCTATCATTTTGGGGTTATGCTCTAGAGACAGCCGCATTCACGTTAAATAGGGCACCATCAAAATCCGTTGAGACGACGCCTTATGAACTGTGGTTTGGCAAGAAACCAAAGTTGTCGTTTCTAAAAGTTTGGGGCTGCGATGCTTATGTGAAAAAGCTTCAACCTGATAAGCTCGAACCCAAATCGGAGAAATGTGTCTTCATAGGATATCCAAAGGAAACTATTGGAAACACCTTCTATCATAGATCCGAAGGCAAGACTTTTGTTGCTAAATTCGGAAACTTTCTAGAGAAGGAGTTTCTCTCAAAAGAAGTGAGTGGGAGGAAAGTAGAACTTGATGAGGTAACTGTACCTGCTCCCTTATTGGAAAGTAGTACATCACAGAAACCGGTTTCTGTGACACCTACACCAATTAGTGAGGAAGCTAATTATGATGATCATGAAACTTTAGAACAAGATACTACTGAACCTCGTAGATCAACCAGAGTAAGATCCGCACCAGAGTGGTATGGTAATCCTGTTCTGGAAGTCATGCTACTAGATCATGATGAACCTACGAACTATGGAGAAGCGATAGTGAGCCCAGATTCCGCAAAATGGTTTGAAGCCATGAAATCTGAGATGGGATCCATGTATGAGAAAAAAGTGTGGACTTTGGTTGACTTGCCCAAAGATCGGCAAGCAATTGAGAATAAATGGATCTTCAAGAAGAAGACTGACGCTGACGGTAATGTTACTGTCTACAAAGCTCGACTTGTCGCAAAAGGTTTTCGACAAGTTCAAGGGATTGACTACGATGCGACCTTCTCACCCGTAGCGATGCTTAAGTCTGTCTGAATCATGTTAGCAATTGCCGCATTTTATGATTATGAAATATGGCAAATGGATGTCAAAACTGCATTCTTGAATGGATTTCTGGAAGAAGAGTTGTATATGATGCAGCCGGAAGGTTTTGTCGATCCAAAGGGAGCTAACAAAGTGTGCAAGCTCCAGCGATCCATTTATGGACTGGTGCAAGCCTCTCGGAGTTGGAATAAACGCTTTGATAGTGTGATCAAAGCATTTGGTTTTGTACAGACTTTTGGAGAAGCCTGTATTTACAAGAAAGTGAGTGGGAGCTCTGTAGCATTTCTGATATTATATGTAGATGACATATTACTAATCGGAAATGATATAGAATTTCTGGATAGCATAAAGGGATACTTGAATAAGAGTTTTTCAATGAAAGACCTCGGTGAAACTGCTTACATATTAGGCATTAAGATCTATAGAGATAGATCAAGACACTTAATTGGACTTTCACAAAGCACATACCTTGACAATTTTTTTAAGAAGTTCAAAATGGATCAAGCAAAGAAAGGATTCTTGCCTGTGTTACAAGGTGTGAAATTGAGTAAGACTCAATGCCCGACCAATGCAGAAGATAGAGAGAAAATGAAAGATGTTCCCTATGCTTCAGCCATAGGCTCTATCATGTATGCAATGCTGTGTACCAGACCTGATGTGTGTCTTGCTATAAGTCTAGCAGGGAGGTACCAAAGTAATCTAGGAGTGGATCACTGGACAGCGGTCAAGAACATCCTGAAATACCTGAAACGGACTAAGGATGTGTTTCTCATATATGGAGGTGACAAAGAGCTCATCGTAAATGGTTACGTTGATGCAAGCTTTGACACTGATCCGGACGATTCTAAATCGCAAACCGGATACGTGTTTACATTAAACGCTAGAGCTATCAGTTGGTGCAGTTCTAAACAGAGCGTTGTGGCAGGATCTACATGTGAAGCGGAGTACATAGCTGCTTCGGAAGCAGCAAACGAAGGAGTCTGGATGAAGGAGTTCATATCCGATCTAGGTGTCATACCTAGTGCATTGGGTCCAATGAAAATCTTTTGTGACAATACTGGTGCAATTGCCTTGGCAAAGGAATCCAGATTTCACAAGAGAACCAAGCACATCAAGAGACGCTTCAATTCCATCCGGGATCTAGTCCAGGTGGGAGACATAGAGATTTGCAAGATACATACGGATCTGAATGTTGCAGACCCGTTGACTAAGCCTCTTCCACGAGCAAAACATGATCAACACCAAAGCTCCATGGGTGTTAGAATCATTACTGTGTAATCTAGATTATTGACTCTAGTGCAAGTGGGAGACTGAAGGAAATATGCCCTAGAGGCAATAATAATGTTATTATTTTATTTCCTTATATCATGATAAATGTTTATTATTCATGCTAGAATTGTATTATCCAGAAACATAATACTTGTGTGAATACATAGACAAACTAAACGTCACTAGTATGCCTCTACTTGACTAGCTCGTTAATCAAAGATGGTTATGTTTTCTAACCATAGACATGTGTTGTCATTTGATTAACGGGATCACATTATTAGGAGAATGATGTGATTGACATGACCCATTCCATTAGCTTAGCACCCGATCGTTTAGTATGTTGCTATTGCTTTCTTCATGACTTATACATGTTCCTATGACTATGAGATTATGCAACTCTCGTTTGCCGGAGGAACACTTTGTGTGCTACCAAACGTCACAACATAACTGGGTGATTATAAAGGAGCTCTACAGGTGTCTCCAAAGGTAAATGTTGGGTTGGCATATTTCGAGATTATGATTTATCACTCCGATTGTCGGAGAGGTATCTCTGGGCCCTCTCGGTAATGCACATCACATAAGCCTTGCAAGCATTGCAACTAATGAGTTAGTTACGAGATGATGTATTACGAAACGAGTAAAGAGACTTGCCGGTAACGAGATTGAACTAGGTATTGAGATACCGACGATCGAATCTCGGGCAAGTAACATACCGATGACAAAGGGAACAACGTATGTTGTTATGCGGTCTGACCGATAAAGATCTTCATAGAATATGTGGGAGCCAATATGAGCATCCAGGTTCCGCTATTGGTTATTGACCGGAGACATGTCTTGGTCATGTCTACATTGTTCTCGAACCCGTAGGGTCCGCACGCTTAAGGTTTCGATGACCGTTATATTATGAGTTTATGAGTTTTGATGTACCGAAGTTAGTTCGGAGTCCCGGATGTGATCACGGACATGACGAGGAGTCTCGAAATGGTCGAGACATAAAGATTGATATATTGGACGGCTATATTCGGACACCGAAAGTGTTCCGGATGATTTCGGAGAAAACCGGAGTGCCAGAGGGTTACCGGAACCCCCCGGGAGAAGTAATGGGCCTTATGGGCCCTAGTGGAGAGAGAGGGGGGCGTCCAGGGTGGGCCGCGCGCCCCCTCCTCCTCTGGTCCGAATTGGACTAGGAGAGGGGGGGGCGGCGCCCCCCTTTCCTTCTCCCTCTCCCCCTTCCTTTCCCCCTCCTAGTAGTAGTAGGAAAGAGGGGAGTCCTACTCCTACTAGGAGGAGGACTCCTCCTCCTTGGCGCGCCCTAGGGCCGGCCGGCCTCCTCCCCTTGCTCCTTTATATACGGGGGCAGGGGCACCCCTAGACACACAAGTTGATCCACGTGATCGTTTTCTTAGCCGTGTGCGGTGCCCCCTTCCACCATACTCCTCGATAATATTGTAGCGGTGCTTAGGCGAAGCCCTGCGACGGTAGAACATCAAGATCGTCACCACGCCGTCGTGCTGACAGAACTCTTCCCCGACACTTTGCTGGATCGGAGTCCGGGGATCGTCATCGAGCTGAACGTGTGCTAAAACTACCCCGTGGGGATCTGTGTGTTCAACTAGGTGCACTAGCAAAAGAATCGGCACACGCCACGGGGGAAGGTGGTATGAGGAGCTATTATAACATCGCCACGAATCCGCTTCGGGACGCTGCCATCTTGTAGTTCTAGCAGTGGTGCGGCAGCACGACTGTCTTGAGAAGGGGCTGTGAAACGACCTAGCCTCAGGCCCCTAGCAGTAGCTCGACTTGCACACGATTTTGCTCGGAGGTGCTGTAGTTTCGGTGCTTGATCGGTCGGGCCGTGAAGACGTACGACTACATCAACCACGTTGTCATAACGCTCCCGCTGTCGGTCTACGAGGGTACGTAGATCACACTCTCCCCTCTCGTTGCTATGCATCACCATGATCTTGAGTGTGCGTAGGAATTTTTTTGAAATTACTACGTTCCCCAACAACATTATCATCTTAACCCAATCCTCATGGAATCCCAGCTTCAATAACATTGCTTCCAGGAAAACCCACTCAACTCTGTCATAGGCTTTATGCATATCAAGTTTCACCGCACACCAACCATCTCTGCCCACCTTCTTTTGTTTTATTGCATGTAAACTCTCGTAAGCTATTAGCACATTATCCATAATGAGTCGACCAGGAACAAAGGCACTCTGGGTAGGGCTAATGATCTCTGGGAGTAACACCTTGAGTCTCGCAGCTATCATCTTAGAAATCACCTTGTATACCACATTGCATAAACTGATCGGTCTGAATTGAGTAACTTTCTCCGGGAAATTTACTTTTGGGATCATGACAATAGTAGTGTCATTCCACCCTTGTGGCATAACCCGGGAATTGATCGCATTCAGAACTTCCATAACCAAGTCATCACCCAACATAGACCAGAACCGTTTATAAAAGACCGCGTGAAGGCCATCTGGTCCTGGTGCCTTGAAATCTCCAATGGAAAAGTGAGCCTTCCGTACCTCCTCAGCCGTGTATGGCGCCATCAGGGTCGTATTCATTGCTTTTGAAACTCGCCTTTGGACTTTACTCAAAACATTAATATCGGGTACGGTCACCTGGGATGTAAAAAGCTCTTTGAAATAACTCGTAATTATACTGTTTATATCATCCAACTCCTCCTTCCAAACCCCTGTATCGTCAAGCAATCTTCGGATACAATTCCTTTTCTTACGGGCTATAGCTGCTTTGTGGAAATAAGATGTATTTCTGTCACCATGTAGTAGCCAGTTGGCTCGTCCACGTTGCAGCCACACTAGCTCCTCCTGATCCAATAGGTTTTCTATTAGGATTTGTGCCTCCTTGATTTTCTG
Source organism: Triticum urartu (assembly GCF_003073215.2). Taxonomy (NCBI): domain Eukaryota; kingdom Viridiplantae; phylum Streptophyta; class Magnoliopsida; order Poales; family Poaceae; genus Triticum; species Triticum urartu. The sequence goes on along the minus strand of NC_053027.1, from coordinate 497,525,862 downwards.
TCTTACTTCTTCTGTCAGTGTACATCTTCTCAACTTCTCTAGCTCTTTCTTCAACTTATTAATTCTCTTCTTTGGACCTTTGAGTGTATCACGGTCCCAAATGAACATGTCATCCTTAACTGACTTTGTTCTGGACGCAAGCGAAGGACCTATCCCTACCAGCTTCGCTCTTTCCCAGGCGCTTTTAACAATTTCATCAACTGTAGATTCACTCAACCATCTTGCTTCAAACCTTCTTTCACCTCTTTGCTTCTGTCCCATAACCGCGGAATAATATTCTGTATCTAGCAGTATTGGTCTGTGGTCTGAATGCACATGGTGTTCATGGATAACCGCTGCATAAGGAAAAATATCAGCCCACTTTTCATTGCATAAAGCTCTATCCAGCCTTTCTCTGATCACACCTCTACTCCAAGTAAAAGGGTCCCCTATAGACATGATTTCTTGTAAACCACAATCATCCACACAGTCTCGAAAATTCTGCATATATTGTTGCGGTCTGATGTTTCCACCCTCCTTCTCGCTAGCAACTAGTATCTCATTAAAATCTCCAAAGATCATCCATGGTCCTGTTGAGTTGTGATGAAGGGTTCTCATATTCGTCCATGACAAGTGTTTCATGTCCCAGTTTGGCTCTCCATAAAAACCAGTCAGCCGCCATGACACGTTGATTCCATCCATGACAAAACCATCAATGAAATTAGGCGACGCATAATTTAACACCACTTCATTTGAAAGGTTGTAAAAAAGTGCAAGACCTCCTGATCGTCCATCACTATCAACAATATGAAAACGATCAAAACCTAGCTTCACCCTTATCTCAGTTGCCTTAGCTGTATTCAGATGGGATTCAGACAAGAAAATCACATCCGCTTTCACACGCCCTTGAAGATCCAAGAGCTCTCGAATTGCCGTGGGCGAAAGCATACCACGGCAGTTCCAACTGATTAGCTTCATTGTGTCCGGTCGCTGGAGACGACGGCGTACGATGAACGAAAAACTCTCGGACAGCTGTAGCCGCCGGAGGACAGCAAACCCTAGTTTAAACACTAGGGGACAACAGGTCTAGCAGAAAAAAAATCCTCGTCAAAACATCAAGCTAGCATCCAACTCTCAACATCCAAGACAGTCACCTCGTGCTGAGATTGCATGCGTACATAGCCTTCAAAACACGTAGGACTTGCACTTGCATGCACCAGATCAGATCCATGCAGCGGGAGACAAACAGCGAGTAATCTCCCGATGAAAACTAATCACGACCTACCACAACACGGAGGGTCGGAAGTAGTAGCGGCGGCGGCCGGCGGCGGCTGCTGACCTAGATCGCCCTGCGTCGGCGGCGGCTTCGTTCTGTCTGTTCTAGTGGTAACCAACCTTACTCAACACGTAGGTTCAAATCCTCATGAAGGTGAACTGAGGTTTCTATTTATTCTTTAGGACCAAACTTTTCTAGTACTCATGCATTTATCCTTGAGGACTAGGCTTGAAGAGTACCCGACATTAAAAATCTTAGTACTCATGCTTAAAGGCTGTGTGCGTCACTAGTTGGTGTAGAGGCCGGTAAGAGAAATTCTGCCCCTAATTTTAAGGGGAGTGAGACTAGGTCAAGTGGTTGGGGAAGTGAATGTAAATTTAGGTTCCTACTTATTCTTGAGGACTAGGCTTTTTTGGTACTCATGTATTTGTCCTTGAGGATGGCACTCATGCTTAAAAGGACGTGCGCATTCTTCGTTGGTGTAGAGGCCGGCGAAAAATTACCCCCCCCCCCTAATAATATATATAGAATATCTACTCTTACGGTTTGTGTAACACCATCTATTAGTGTAAAATGTGTAATCTTATACTAATGTAAAATGTGTAGTATTTTTCATACGGAAAAGTGTAAATATGTAATTTGTTGTAACTAGCTCTACACCAGCAGCTTTCCTAGCACTCAAATATAGACTTGGTTATGTCTTAGTCGATGCTATATTTGTAAGATGTTAAATTAAGATCCATGTAAATTTTTCTTTTTAGTTTTCTTTCTTGCATATTATGTCATTTGACCGAGACTTGGTTAAGTTTCAGTCAACTAAGACCTAGCCACACCCTTTTTCTAAACCCAATAATATTTAGGATGTCATCCAACAGATACCCAATCTTCCCCTATATACATACCACGTGAGCCCGCCAGTGCCAATGACTGCTGGACCATCGGCAATACTCGCCCGACCGCCACCAGGCCACCACGTTGCCTCTTCACGTCACCGCCGCTACCCGCTAGACCACCAAACTGTTGCCATCGCGCTTATTACCGCACCGCCCGTGTCGGGCCCCCAGCCCACCGTGTCATCGGTGTCTTCGTGCATGAGAGAGAGAGAGAGAGAGAGAGAGAGAGTTGACAGGTGAGAGACATATGTTAGATTAATTATAGAGAAAGTTGTATTGGAGATTTGCTAGGAGCGCACCTGTGAAATCTAATAAATTTATTGGAAGAGTCCCAATGCACATTCATAGGGATGGTTTTTTTGAAAAGCTATTGGAGATGCTCTAATCCATCATTTGATTCCGTTGGCATGATTTCTAATGGGTTGGTTCCAGTTGTAAGTGCACTAATTACAATTTCTAATATGATCAAAATGATTCAGAAATTTCTAGATAAATACTTGCTACATATACAATTTAATGGTTTTTTTATTGATTTTTGAAACATAAACGATTGAGCCAATAAACCGCCAATATCTCAAAATAAGTTAATTTTTTTCCTCAAATAAGCATTGGTTATATATACAATTTATTGATTTTTTTTGTATTTTATTAAATGTTAACTTCTAAACCAAAATTTGTAATGAGCAACTAAAACTACGGATACTTGCAAGCGGGATCCACTCGTTAGGAATCATGTCCGCATAATCAAACTATGGATTAGAACTAGCTGCAACATATATTATACCAATATATGTGGCATTTTGTGCAACAAAGCTAAAGGAAAGGTGTTTTTATGTAAAATCAACCTTAACAGTTTGGTTTGATTTGTTTCTGAAGCTCCTTGTGGTTTTCAACGTCTTATAACAATGGTTTAAATAATATTCGAAACGAAAAGAAAAACAGTAAACGGAGGATTCCAGACCCAGGTCTTTGATTTCTGACGGCAAAAAGCCCAAACCTGGGTTGAATGGTAAGAATTTCCTCTTGTCCTGTTGGCAAACCTTGTGAATTACGTAATTCCTGAAAGCCATCGTGCATCACTAGCTCTGAAGTCAGCTTCATCAGGTGTTCGATTACTTCAACTGAAAGTCCCCTGTGAACCAAGAAGATCACTAATTAATTAATTGCATCTCTGAACAACCGTAGGGAGCAGAGAAGCAGTCAGCTGTCTCTCTCGACACAGACAGGACTGCACACGACAAAAAACAAATGATGGGCAAAGTCATAGGTCAGGGTCAGCGTTTTGACCTGAATCTTGGCCTCCGATTTGGCCTGCACTGCAGCGGCTCAAATCAGATGAGATTAATTGGGCCATGAAAATTGTCAGCCGTGGACAAATCTTGCCGCGCTGGCTGAAGAATCCGAGCTCCCCATCTTTGCTTCTGAACATTGATAAAAAGAAGAAGCAAAGAGACCGAACCAAACCAAATCCAACAATTAAATCGTGCATGAGTCATACTTTCTCCAATACCGTCTGTCAATCAATCAAGAAGGAAAGAAGAAGAGAAACCACAGAAGCACAGATGTTTTTTCTACAGAACACACAAACTATTCCATCGATCAACAATCAAACATATGTTTGTTTGGAGTCGAGAAAGAGACCAAGAAGTTTCAGCTTACAACTACTTAACAATGAAAGACTGGCATAAACAAGACGTCAACAAAACACTACAGTTTCGACCAAGAACACGGTAACGAACACACGATCTCCATATATACCAGATTTCAGCACCGATCACTATGCGAAATCCTGCGCAAACCCTCCCGTTCCTGCTGGAATCACAGAATTGAGCACCGATCACTGGGCCCAACCATGTCGGGGGCCATCTCGCCCTCAGAGGACGCGCTCCCGCTCCCACCCGGCGAAGCCGTCGCAGCGGCAGACTCCGCCCGGTCATGGTTGCCGTTGTTGCCGTCCCCGCCTCCCACCGCAGACACCACCGTGCTGTCCGGCGAACCCTCGGCGTTCACCGGCGCCGCCTCTCCTGGGGAGCCGCTCGCCGGGGGCACCGCCCGACTGCGCTCGTAGTGCTCCGCGGCCACGCTGGCGAGGAACTCGTCGAGCGAGAACTGAGGGGCCTTGGCCCCCGCGTCGGGATGGCAATCGGCGTTGGAGCCGCCGAAGTACGTCTGCTGCTGCTGCATCATGAACGCCATCGTCCATTGCTGCTGCTGGCGCATCATGACCGCCATCTGCTGCTGCATCCAGAGGTATTCCTCCAGGTTTTGTTCAAGCACCCGCTTCTCGAGCATCTCATCCGTCTCTGGCTGCTTCTGCATCTGAGGGACGACCGGCGGCGGGTTCGCTGCTTGGCCGGCCGGGCACGAAGGCCGCGTCACCATTGTCTGGTTCTGACCGTACGGCGGCGGCCGCACCTGCCAGTCGAACGCCACCTGCTGCTGCTGCGGCACCGGCATCTGCCCGTTGTACGCCGCCGGCTGCCGTGTCATCATCGGCACCTGACCGTTGTACGCCCCCTGCTGCTGCGTCACCGGCATCTGACCGTTGTACGCCGTTTGCGATGTCATCATCGGCACCTGACCGTTGTACGCCACCTGCTGCCGCGGTGCCTGCACCTGGCCGTTGTTGTATGGCACCGGCGTCGGTGCGCCAGCTTGATACCCCATGGGCTGCCCTGATCCATCGTGGTATTCCATCATCCCGAATGGAGCTTGCATGCCGTCGGTTTGCAGGCGGTTTGAGCGGCGACCCCGCTTCTTCTTCGCGGCGGCGGGGGTGCGCAGCTGCTGGCCCTCCGACACGGGCCTCTTGCCCGCCTGTTTCTCCGAGAGCTTTGGAGGAAGCTCCGCCGTCTCCCCTTCGTCGTCGCTCTCCACCAGCTCGGCGTTGCTGGGGCCTGCCTCATCGTCATTGTTCCGTTTTTTTCTGCCGACCGGCGCCGGGTAAATCTTGTACATCACGTATCTGTCCAACTGCATGCATCCAATCCAATCAAAGTCAAAGTAATCACTTCTCTAAATCAGATGATTTTTAGGTCGGTCCAATCCGTACATATGCCTCAATCAAATGAGAGTAAGCACTTGTCTAAATCCATCAAGGCTTGAAGAAAAGTGTTCTAAGGAAGGGTCAAATGTTTCTTAATATGGCCTGCCTATTTCAAGTGAACTGAGATTGAGTCTTGATTCAGAAAAGTGCTGCACTTTGGTAAATCTATCGAGGACCTAAAAGAAAATTCTAGCAAAACTATTTTCAATTTGCCCACCACAAATTCCCGCAAAAATATACCAAGACTTATAATATGTCTATTGGAGACTTAAAAGAAAACTTTCAATTCTAGCAAAACATATTGAGATTTAATATGTGAAATTCCCGTAAAAACAATTTTGTACAAAATATTTGGATTTGCGAAGTAAAATAGCATCATTAGATCTAAACCACATTTTTTATAATTTACTACTCAAACTAGTGGTATCCGATTGTCTATTGGAAACCTAAATCAAGAAGCTATGTCTACAATTTTTTTGCGGGCAGTCTACATTTTTATTTATTGAGTTGTTTTGCAAATTCATTCAAATTCAAATAAAAAATTGCAAAAAATCATATAAAAAATTCATGGATTTGTCTGAAAATAATTTCTAAATTTTCAAAAGAATTCAGAAATTCGACTATATTGAGGGTCACATAATTTTTTTCCCTTTTGAAGTTCTAAACCTTGGTCGTGTCTACAATTTCATGAAAACCCTCGGTGAATATCCACACCACAGACTAAACCCCGTCCTCACCGTGAGGTATGATTTAATCCTAAGCAAGACATACATGCTACTAGATTTATGTTGGCCACTAGTAGAATTTATTTTGTCTCCTGCGATTTGTGCATGAGATGTTTAATTGTTGACGAACTTAGCATCAATAGATTTGCAATGAAGATGTTTCATCATGATATAAAATTTCATAATGTATTAAGATAAATCTACAACAAACCAGTGGTCAATAATTGTCTATTGGAGACCATGTTTAAATCAAGAAGTTTTGGTACATATTTTTTTATCTAGTTGTTTAAATGCAAAACTATTCAAATAAAAATAAAATATCATTAATTTCTCCAAAAATAATTCCAAGTTTTCAAAAGAATCCATAATTTTTGACTATTTTGAGGGTAACAGAAATTTTTGCCCTTTCGAAATTTGGTTGTGTCTAGTGTCTACAAAGTCATAAAAACCCTCTGTGAACATACACACCACGGACTAATCCTGGTCTTCACCGCCAAATATGATTTAATCCTAAGCAAGGCATGCATGCTAGATTTTTCTTCTTCGATATGATTTAATCCTCTTAGCGACGTGTTTAATAGTTGACGAACCCTAGCAACATGTTCGACATTCTTGAGAAAGAAATCATATCTATTGCCCGCGAACGGAATCGATTGTTGATAATCTAGAAATCAGCTTGAGACGAATTACTTTTAGCAAACAAGAAAGAAAGAAAAAAAAACAAGTCGAAACGGTAATGTGGTTTGAATCTCGGAGGAGAAAACTCACCGTGGGTCCGCCAGGGCCGCCCTTCTCGGGGAGCTTGATCTCGTACTCCGGGACGGTGAGCTCCTGCATGAGCCAGCCGGACTTCTTCTCCTTCTCCCCGCGGCCCCGGAAGTAGAAGTAGGCGAGGCCGCTCTTGCAGTACTTGGTGGTGCCGTCGCCGGCCACTCTCTCCTCCTTGCGGACGTCGCCGCCGCCCCTCTCGTCCGTCTTGCCCGTCGACGCCTTCCACCGCCCGAGGCGGTCCTTGGTGTCCCGCCGCGGCCTCGCCCCGTTCTTGTACTTGCGCTCCCTCGGCGACAGGAAGTAGAAGCTTCTGCCGGCCTGGCCCCGGTCCATGTACTTGCCTGCAAATCCACGGACGCAAGAAAGCAAGAAACGATCGCCAAGAACCATCAAGAAGGTGCAAGATGATCCATCGATCGTCAGGCGGCGGAAACCGACGGGAGAAGTAGAACGAACGTACTTGTGAGCCCGTCCGGGTGGCACTGGTAGACGGTGTCCTCGATGATGGCGTTGTTGGGGACGTACGCCCTGCCCTGGAGCTTGGGGAGCAGGTAGTACCTGATCATCTCGTCCTCGGTCGGCATGAACCGGAACCCCGGCGGGGGACGGAACATACCGTTGCCTCCTCCATGGCCACCGTCCCAGCCGCCGTGCATCTCCTCCTCCTCGTCTGCCCCGGCGACGATCTCCTCCGCCGCCGTGTCTCCAGCTCCGACGACGATCGTCTTCTCCTCCTCCCCGTCCCCTTCTTCCGCTGCCATGTCGGCGAGTCGAGGTGCTGGAGGTTGGAAAGGAGAGGACATCGTCTCGGTCCCGTGGCGTGCTACAATCGATCTGTTCTTGCCTTTCTTGGCCGCAGGCTGCGTTATGTAGGAGTACTACTGGGGATTGACCTATCCTGTTTCTTGAAGCCGCATCCAATACAGACTCGAGTTCATTACGAACACGGATTCAGAAACAGAATACAATACCTTTCTCAATAAATAAACAGTACTTTTTTCTTAGGGGTAAAAAAAGTACTTTTTTGAAAAAAAAAACAGTACTCCAACGTGGGAATTAGTCTTTTTTTTAGAAACACGTGGGAATTAGTCAGTCCAGTATCGATGGGTACCTACTGGGCCGGCCACAACGTGGTAACCCTCGCCAGAAAGGTAGCTACAGGGCCGGCCCATTTCCGTCTTTTTTTCGGCTGTTTTCGATCAATTCGCTCGGTCTCGCTTCTTTCGTTTTTTTATTTTCTTTTTTGTTTTGATTTTTTGTCTCTTTACCTGTTTTCTTCATTTTCCTTATTTTCTTCATTTTTTCACCTGTTGTTTGTTTCTAGTTTTTCTTTTCTTTCTTTGTTTCTTTCTCGGGGTTTAATGGTTTGCTTTTACTTCTTTTTCACTTTCTTCATTTTCAATGGTTTTCTTCGGGGGGGGGGGGGGGGGGGGGGGTGGGTTGGATGGGGGGGGGGGGGGGGGGGGTTCATTCGGTTTTTCACAATTTTCAACTTGTGCACTGATATTCTTCAGTTTTCATGTTCTTCTTTATTTTTCGTTTTTCCTTTTATTGGGTTTCTTCATATATCTTGTTTCCTTATTGATTTTCATTGGTTTCTTTTTTGTTCAACACACTTCAAATTTCTACTGTACACGTTCAACATTTTTCGTATACATCGGAAACATATTTTATATACACATTTAACATTTTGAAATACATAATTAACATTTTTTATAAATTATATTTTTTGATGCCTACTTTTCCCCATACACATTGTACTTTTTGGTATATATCTAATACAGGTTTAATATTTTTCAGATACAATATGAACTCTTTTTTTAATACATGGTCAACATTTCAAAATACACAATAATTTTTTTTAATGGCAACAATTAAAAAATCACACTCAATATAAATTTTTCGTATACATGTTTAACATTTTTTAAATACATAATTGTGATTTTTAAATATATGTTTTAGATGTCTACTTTTGTTTAATGTCATTGTAAATTTTTAGTATACACCAGGAGCATTTCTTAAATACATGATCAAACATTTTTATGTACACATTGTATTTTTTCTATATATTTTTGTATACATGACAAACCATTTTTCTACACACATTTCACATTTTTCAAATGCTTGGTTAACATTTGCTAGATACACGATAAAGTTTTCTTGTACACATTGTACATTTAGTGCATACATTTTCATATACATGAGAAATATCTTTTCTATACACATTTAACATTTTTCAAATGCTTGGTTAACTTTTTTTGAATGTTTTATATTTTTTGTAATATATATATTTGGTTTGCGACCTATGGGCCGGCCCATTTAAGGAGGCACGTGATGCGAGCACACTCTAGGTCTTTATAAGCGAGAAATAGCGTTGCTCCTTCAATGTACCTTGTTTGGGGTTGAGAGCAACTCTAACTCGTGATAAAAGAATCTCCTACAGAACTACTCCAATTTTTTGTTAACTTAAGCCCACTTGTCGGTTTCCTGATTGGGCCAAAGCCCGTGCCTCTCCTACAAATGTCTTATCCCAAACCCTCCCACAAACCGTAGTTCCGCGTAAGAACTTTCCTCCTTCCAACTACCCCGTGCGGCCGCCGACGAGTTTGTCGTCCTATGATTTCGCCGCCTTCCATGGCCTGGACCGAGCTTCGCCGGTGGGACCCACTAGCGGCAACAAGATGAGGAGGGGTAGGGAAGGTGGTGGCGATGGCTCAGATGGTCAAAGTGTTGGGGAACGTAGTATTTCAAAAAAATTCCTATGATCACGCAAGATCTATCTAGGAGAAGCATAGCAACGAGCGGGGAGAGTGTGTCCACGTACCCTCGTAGACTGAAAGCGGAAGCGTTAAGTAACGCGGTTGATGTAGTCGAACGTCTTCGCGATCCAACCAATCAAGTACCGAACGCACGGCACCTCCGCGATCTGCACATGTTCAGCTCGGTGACGTCCCTAGAACTCTAGATCCAGCTGAGGCCGAGCGAGAGTTCCGTCAGCACGACGGCGTGATGATGGTGAATATGAAGTTACTGGCGCAGGGCTTCGCCTAAGCACTACGACGATATGACCGAGGTGTTAACTGTGGAGGGGGACGCCGCACACGGCTAGGAACAATTGATGTGTGGTATAGGGGTGCCCTCCCCACGTATATAAAGGAGGGAGAGGGAGGGAGGCAGCCTAGGGCGCGCCCAAGTAGGAGGAATCCTATTTGGGCACCTAGTCCAATTCGGCCCGCCCTTACCATATTTGGACAAAGGGGAAAGGAAGGAGGGTGAGGGGAAGGAAGTAGGAGTCCTACTTCATACTTTCCTTTTCCTCCTCTCCTTTCCATTTCTCCTCATGTGCACTATAGGGGGCGCACCATCCCCTTGTGGGCTGATGTGTTTCCTTAATTGGCCCATAAAGCCCACATCTTTGCCGGGGGTTGCCCGGAACCCCTTCCGATGACCCGGTATCACCCGGAACGCTTCCGGTGTCCGAATATAGCCTTCCAATATATGAATCTTTATCTCTCGACCATTTCGAGACTCCTTGTCATGTCCGTGATCTCATCTGGGACTCCGAACAAACTTCGGTCATCAAATCACATAATTCATAATACAAATCGTCATCGAACGTTAAGCGTGCGGACCCTACGGGTTCGAGAACTATGTAGACGTGACTGAGACACATCTCCGGTCATATTGGCTCCTACATATTCTACGAAGATCTTTATCGGTCAAACCGCATAACAACATACGTTGTTCCCTTTGTCATCGGTATGTTACTTGCCCGAGATTCGATCATCGGTATCCTCATACCTAGTTCAATCTCGTTACCGACAAGTCTCTTTACTCGTTCCATAATGCATCATCCCGCAACTAACTCATTAGTCACATTGCTTGCAAGGCTTATAGTGATGTGCATTACCGAGAGGGCCTAGAGATACCTCTCCGATACACGGAGTGAAAAATCCTAATCTTGATCTATGCCTACCCAACAAACACCTTCGGAGACACATGTAGAGCACCTTTATAATCACCCAGTTACGTTGTGACGTTTGATAGCACACAAGGTGTTCCTCCAGTATTCGGGAGTTGCATAATCTCATAGTCAGAGGAACATGTATAAGTCATGAAGAAAGCAATAGCAATAAAACTTAACGATCATAATGCTAAGCTAACAGATGGGTATTGTCCATCACATCATTTTCCTAATTATGTGACCCCGTTCATCAAATGACAACACATGTCTATGGTTAGGAAGCATAACCATCTTTGATAAACGAGCTAGTCAAGTAGAGGCATACTAGGGACACTTATGTTTTGTCTATGTATTCACACATGTGCTAAGTTTTCGGTTAATACAATTCTAGCATGAATAATAAACATTTATCATGAAATAAGGAAATAAATAATAACTTTATTATTGTCTCTAGGGCATATTTCCTTCAGTCTCCCACTTGCACTAGAGTCAATAATCTAGTTCACATCGCCATGTGATTTAACACCAATAGTTCACATCACCATGTGATTAATACCCATAGTTCACATTGCCATGTGACCAACACTCAAAGGGTTTACTAGAGTCAATAATCTAGTTCACATCGCTATGTGATTAACACCCAAGAGCACTAAGGTGTGATCATGTTTTGCTTGTGAGATAAATTTTAGTCTACGGGTCTGTAACATTCAGATTCGTATGTATTTTGAAAATTCCTATGTCTACAATACTCTGCACGGAGCTACTCTAGCTAATTTGCTCCCACTTTCAATATGTATCTAGATCGAGACTCAGAGTCATCCAGATCGGTGTCAAAGCTTGCATCGACGTAATTCTTTACGGCGAACTCTTTATTACCTCTATAACCGAGAAATATTTCCTTAGTTTTCTAAGAATAATTTTGACCGCTGTCCAGTGATCTACTCCGAGATCACTATTTTACTCCCTTGCGAAACTCAGGGTAGGGTATACAATAGGTCTGGTACATAGCATGGAATACTTTATAGAACCTATGGCTAAGGCATAGGGAATGACTTCTCATTCTCTTTCTATTTTCTGCCATGGTCGGGTTTTGAGTCTTTACTCAACTTCACACCTTGTAACATAGGCAAGAACCCTTTATTTGACTGATCCATTTTGAACTTCTTCAAAATTTTATCAAGGTATGTGCTTTGTGAATGTCCAATTAAGCGTCTTGATCTATCTCTATAGATCTTGATGCCCAATATATAAGCAGCTTCACCGAGGTCTTTCATTGAAAAACTCCTTTCAAACACTCCTTTATGCTTTCCAGAAAATTCTACATCATTTCCGATCAACAATATGTCTTTCACATATACTTATCAGAAAACTGTAGTGCTCCCACTCACTCTCTTGTAAATACAGGCTTCACCGCAAGTCTGTATAAATCTATATGCTTTGATCAACTCATCAAAGCGTATATTCCAACTCCGAGATGCTTGCACCAGCCCATAGATGGATCGCTGGAGCTTGCACACTTTGTTAGCACCTTTAGGGTTAACAAAACCTTCTTGTTTTATCATATACAACTCTTCTTTAAGAAATCCATTAAGGAATGCAATTTTGACATCCATTTGCCAGATTTCATCAAATGTGGCAATTGCTAACATGATTCGGACAGACTTAAGCATCGCTACGAGTGAGAAAATCTCATCGTAGTCAACACCTTGAACTTGTCGAAAACTTTTTGTGATAATTCAAGCTTTGTAGATAGTAACACTACTATCAGCGTCTGTCTTTCTCTTGAAGATTCATTTATTCTTACTGTCTCGCCGATCATCGGGCAAGTCAATCAGAGTCCATAGTTTGTTCTCATACATGGATCCCATCTCAGATTTTATGGCCTCAAGCCATTTCGCGGGATCTGGGCTCATCATCGCTTCCTCATAGTTCGTAGGTTCATCATGGTCTATTAACATGACTTCCAGAACAGGATTACCGTACCACTCTGGTGCGGATTGTACCTAGGTTGACCTACGAGGTTCGGTAGTAACTTGATCTGAAGTTTCATGATCATCATCATTAACTTCCTCACTAATTCATGTAGGCATCACTAGAACTGATTTTAGTGATGAGCTACTTTCCAATTCGAGAGAAGGTACAATTACCTCATCAAGTTCTACTTTCCTCCCACTCACTTCTTTCGAGAGAAATTCCTTCTCTAGAAAGGATCCATTCTCAGCAACGAATATCTTGCCTTCGGATCTATGATAGAAGGTGTACCCAACAGTCTCCTTTGGGTATCCTATGAAGACACATTTTTCTGACTTGGGGTTCGAGCTTATCAGGTTGAAGCTTTTTCACATAAGCATTGTAGCCCCAAACTTTAAGAAACAACAGCTTAGATTTCTTGCTAAATTATAGTTCATACGGTGTCGCCTCAACGGATTTAGATGGTTCCATATTTAACGTGAATGCAGCTGTCTCTAATGCATAACTCCAAAACGATAATGGTAAATCAGTAAGAGACATCATAGATCGCACCATATCCAATAAAGTACGGTTACGACGTTCAGACACACCATTATGACATGGTGTTCCAGGTGGCGTGAGTTGTGAAACTATTCCACATTGTTTCAAATGAAGACCGAACTCATAACTCAAATATTCACCTCCACGATCAGATCATAGAAACTTTATTTTCTTGTTAAGATGATTTTCCACTTCACTCTAAAATTCTTTGAACTTTTCAAATATTTCAGACTTATGCTTCATTAAGTAGATATAACCATATCTGCTTAAATCATCTGTGAAGGTAAGAAAATAACGATACCCGCCACGAGCTTCAATACTCATTGGACCACATACATCGGTACGTATTGTTTCCAATAAGTCAGTAGCTCGTTCCATTCTTCCGAAGAACGGAGTTTTAGTCATCTTGCCCATGAGGCACGGTTCGCAAGCACCAAGTGACTCATAATCAAGTGATTCCAAAATCCCATCAGCATGGAGTTTCTTCATGCGCTTTATACCGATATGACCTAAACGGCAGTGCCACAAATAAGTTGCACTATCATTATTAACTTTGCATCTTTTGGCTTCAATATTATGAATATGTGTATGACCATCGAAGGTTTTATTCATGTAAACAGAACAACAATTATTATCTGACTTTAAATGAATAACCGTATTGCAATAAACATGATCAAATCATATTCATGCTCAACGCAAACACCAAATAACATTTACTTAGCTTTCAACACTAATCCCAAAAGTATAAGGAGTGTGCGATGATGATCATCTCAATCTTGGAACCACTTCCAACACACATCGTCACTTCACCCTTAACTAGTCTCAGTTCATTCCGCAACTCCCGTTTTGAGTTACTAATCTTAGCAACTGAACCGGTATCAAATACCCAGGGGTTGCTATGAACACTAGTAAAGTATACATCAATAATCTGTATATCAAATATACCTTTGTTCACTTCGCCATCCTTCTTATCCGCCAAATATTTGGGGTAATTCCGCTTCTAATGGCCATTCCCTTTGCAGTAGAAGCACTCAGTTTCAGGCTTAGTTCCAGCTTTGAGCTTCGTCATGGGAGTGGCAACTTGCTTGCCATTCTTCTTGAAGTTCCCTTTCTATCCCTTTGCCCTTTTACTTGAAACTAGTTGTCTTGTCAACCATCAACACTTGATGCTTTTTCTTGATTTTTACCTTCGCCGATTTCAGCATCGCGAAGAGCTCGGGAATCGTTTTCGTCATCCCTTGCATATTATAGTTCGTCACGAAGTTCTATTAGCTTGGTGATAGTGACTAGAGAACACTATCAATCACTATATTATCTGGAGGATTAACTTTCACTTGATTCAAGCGATTGTAGTACCCAGACAATCTGAGCACATGATGCTCGCTGGTTGAGCTATTCTCCTCCATCTTGTAGGCAAAGTACTATCAGAGGTCTCATACCTCTCGACACGGGCATGAGTCTGAAATACTAATTTCAACTCTTGGAACATCTTATATGCTCCATGACGTTCAAAACTTTTTGAAATCCCGGTTTTAAGCCGTAAAGCATGGTGCACTAAACTATCAAGTAGTCATCATATCGAGCTTGCCAAACGTTCATAACGTTTGCATATACTCCTGCAATAGGTCTGTCACCTAGCGGTGCATCATGGACATAATTCTTCTGTGCAGCAATGAGGATAATCCTCAGATCACGTATCTAGTCCGCATCATTGCTACTATCATCTTTCAACTTAGTTTTCTCTAGGAACATATCAAAAATAAAGCAGGGGAGCTATAAGCAAGCTATTGATCTACAACATAGATATGAAAATACTATCAGGACTAAGTTCATGATAAATTAAAGTTCAATTAATCATATTACTTAAGAACTCCCACTTAGATTGACATCCCTCTAGTCATCTAAATGACCGCATGATCCAAATCAACTAAACCATGTCCGATCATCACATGAGATGGAGTAGTTTTCAATGGTGAACATCACTATGTTGATCATATCTACTATATGATTCACGCTCGACCTTTCGGTCTCATTGTTCGAGGCCATATATGCATATGCTAGGCTCGTCAACTTTAACCCGAGTATTCTGCGTGTGCAAAACTGGCTTGCACCCTTTGTATGTGACTGTAGAGCTTATCACACTCGATCATCACATGGTGTCTCGGCACGACGAACTGTAGCAACTGTGCATACTCAGGGAGAACACTTATACCTTGAAATTTAGTGAGAGATCATCTTATAATGCTACCGCCGTACTAAGCAAAATAAGATGCATAAAGGATAAATATCACATGCAATCAATATAAGTGATATGATATGGCCATCAACATCTTGTGCCTTTGATCTCTATCTCCAATGCACCGTCATGATCACCATCATCATTGGCTTGACACCTTGATCTCCATCGAAGTATCGTCGTCGTCTCGCCAACTATTGCTTGTACGAATATCGCTACCGCTTAGTGATAAAGTAAAGCAATTACATGGCGATCGCATTTCATACAATAAAGCGACAACCATATGGCTCCTGCCAGTTGTCGATAACTGTTACAAAACATGATCATCTCATACAACAATTTATATATTATCACGTCTTGACCATATCACATCACAATATTCCCTGCAAAAACAAGTTACACGTCCTCTACTTTGTTGTTGCAAGTTTTACATGGCTGCTACGGGCTTAGCAAGAACCGTTCTTACCTACGCATCAAAACCACAACGATTTTTCATTAAGTGTGTTGTTTTAATCTTCAAGAAGGACCGGGCGTAGCCACACTCGATTCAACTAAAGCTGGAGAAACAGACACCCACTAGCCACCTGTGTGCGAAACACGTCGGTAGAACCAATCTCATGAACGCGGTCATGTAATATCGGTCTGGGCCGCTTCATCCAACAATACCGCCGAATCAAAATATGACATGCTGGTAATCAGTATGACTATTATCGCCCACAACTCTTTGTGTTCTACTCGTGCATATAACATCTACGCATAGACCTGGCTCGGATGCCACTATTGGGGAACATAGTATTTTTAAAAAAAATGATCACGCAAGATCTATCTAGGAGAAGTATAGCAACGAGCGGGGAGAGTGTGTTCACGTACCCTCGTAGACCGAAAGTGGAAGCGTTAAGTAACGCGGTTGATGTAGTCGAACGTCTTCGCGATCCAACCGATCAAGTACCAAACGCACGACACCTCTGCGATCTGCACACGTTCAGCTCGGTGACATCCCTCGAACTCTATATCCAGCTGAGGCCGAGGGAGAGTTCCGTCAGCACGACAACGTGGTGATGGTGATGATGAAGTTAATGGCGCAGGGCTTCGCCTAAGCACTACGACGATATGACCGAGGTGTTAACTATGGAGGGGGCGCCGCACATGGCTAGGAACAATTGATGTGTGTTCTAGGGGTGCCCTCCCCATGTATATAAAGGAGGGAGAGGGAGGGAGGCAGCCTAGGGAGCTCCCAAGTAGGAGGAATCCGACTTGGGCACCTAGTCCAATTCGCCTCCCCCCTTACCATATTTGGACAAGGGGGAAAGGAAGGAGGGGGAGGGGAAGGAAGTAGGAGTCCTACTTCATACTTTCCTTTTCCTCCTCTCCTTTACCTTTCTCCCCACGTGGCTGGCCCTATAGGGGGCACACCAGCCCCTTGTGGGCCGGTGTGTTCCCTTACTTGGCCCATAAAGCCCATATCTTTGCCGGGGTTGCCCGGAACCCCTTCTGGTGACCCGGTATCACCCGGAACACCTCTGGTGTCCGAATATAGCCTTACAATATATGAATCTTTACCTCTCGACCATTTCGAGACTCCTCGTCATGTCCATGATCTCATCCGGGACTCCAAACAAACTTCGGTCATCAAATCACATAACTCATAAAACAAATCGTCATCGAACGTTAAGCGTGCGGACCCTACGGGTTCGAGAACTATGTAGACATGACTGAGACACATCTCCGGTCAATAACCAATACAGGAACCTGGATGCTCATATTGGCTCCTACATATTCTACAAAGATCTTTATCGGTCAAACCGCATAACAACATACGTTGTTCCCTTTGTCATCGGTATGTTACTCGCCCGAGATTCGATCGTCGGTATCCTCATACCTAGTTCAATCTCATTACTGGCAAGTCTCTTTACTCGTTCCGTAATGCATGATCCCGTAACTAACTCATTAGTCACATTGCTTGCAAGGCTTATAGTGATGTGCATTATCGAGAGGGCCCAGAGATACCTCTCCGATACACAGAGTGACAAATCCTAATCTCGATCTATGCCAACCCAACAAACACCTTCGGAGACACTTGTAGAGCATCTTTATAATCACCCAATTACGTTGTGATGCTTGATAGCACACAAGGTGTTCCTCTGGTATTCGGAAGTTGCATAATCTCATAGTCAGAGGAACATGTATAAGTCATGAAGAAAGCAATAGCAATAAAACTTAATGATCATAATGCTAAGCTAACAGATGGGTCTTGCCCATCACATCATTCTCCTAATGATGTGACCCCGTTCATCAAATGAGAACACATGTCTATGGTTAGGAAACATAACCATCTTTGATAAACGAGCTAGTCAAGTAGAGGCATACTAGGGACACTTATGTTTTGTCTATCTATTCACACATGTACTAAGTTTCTGGTTAATACAATTCTAGCATGAATAATAAACATCTATCATGAAATAAGGAAATAAATAATAACTTTATTATTGCCTCTAGGGCATATTTCCACTAGTGGAAAAAGGGTCAAACGTGAAGCACATTAGTGCCGGTTTGAATTTGAGCCGGCACTAATGTGTACATTAGTGCCAGTTCCAACGGCTAGCCGGGCCGCTCTCATTAGTACCGGTTCATGGCGAACCTTTAGCACCGATTCGTGCCACAAACCGGTACTAATGAGAGTGGTGGCAGGATGTTGTCAGTCTGGGGCCCCTCCAGCACCTTTAGTACCGGTTCGTGTCACGAACCGGTACTAAAGGTCGTCCTACATAAACCCTCCGTCCACCCGCCGAGCTTGCTCTGTTCTTCCCCCTTTCCCCTCCCTCTCTGTTCTTCCCCTCTTCCTCTCGAGCTCATCACACATTTTGCCCAAAATTTGTCAAGATTTGAAGGTCCCCATCGATTCAAATGATCACAAAGGTTAGCAACTTTGTCCTTTCATCTCTCATTGCTAGATTAGCTCTTGCTATGCTTTATATAGTGTTTAATTTGTGAGTTTAGTAATTTGGGAGGAATTATATATGCTAGTATTTGATTTATATGCAATTTGAGGTCAAAAATAACACTTAGTTTGCATATGTAGGTGTGGTTTACTTAGTGCCTTCAAAATCTCCGTCGTAACCACCGTCGATCGCCCGCACCGCCCCGTCGCCGGCACTACCTTGTGGTGATCCTCTTGTTCATGAAATTTTATATAAAAATTGATGTTTGTGTGATTTGGATATATAGTTACTCGTATAATTATCTTACCCGTATGTTGTTTGTTATACATAGTGCCATGGTTTTGATATCCGTCTCCGTCGGCCCTCGTCCTTGTTATGATTCGGATGTGGTATATATATATTCTCTTTTAAAACTAGTTGCATTTCGTGTTTATGACAAATTATGCCCATCAAGTTGACATAGATATTTTTTCTAGGAGGTATGTGAACCGGAAATTCCAACCGACCCTATTGTCGAGAGGTTAAATTTAGTTGAAAGAGAAAACGAGTACTTGAAAGAAAAATTGAAAAGAATTGAGGGGGAGAAGATGGAATTGGAGTTGCATGTTGCCGATGTCGTCGATGATCACAAGATCAAGATGGGGAAAATGCGCTTGAAGATTAGAAAGATTAGAAAATATGCCATCGGTAGTGAGGCTTGGTATCATTATGCTGTTGGATCAATTTTTACCTTAGTTGCGATCTTGATCGCATTTGTTGTTGCATTTAAATGCTTTAGCTAGAGAGTTATTTGTTTGTTGCATTTAAGTGTTGTATGAACTTTATGTATGAACTTGTATTAAGTTGGTGTTTTTGGTGCTGCGTATTGAAGATGAGTCGACAATGGATGTACGATGACCGATGCTCTCCCGAGTTCACTAATGGTGTGCAAACTTTTCTACTTGCGGCTGAGGCAAACAAGCGGGGGGATGGTTTTATGCCTTGTCCATGTGCTGTCTGTAAGAATGGTCAAAGTTACTCTAAGTCAAGAATCATTCACGTCCACCTGTTTAAGTCTGGTTTTGTGCCCCACTATAATGTTTGGACCAAGCACGGAGAAAGAGGGGTTATGATGGAAGACAATGAAGAAGAAGAGGACGACAACAGCTATCCTGGCCATGGGTTCCCTGAATACGATGATACAACAATGGGGGAAGAAGCTGAGCCGGTAATGCGGGAAGAAGCTGAGCTGGCAATGCGGGAAGAAGCTGAAGAAGAGGCATCAGATGAGCCTGTTGATGATCTAGGTCGGGCCATTGCCGATGCAAAGAGAAACTGCGCAAGTGATTTGGAGAAGAAGAAGTTGCAGCGCATGTTAGAGGATCACAAAAAATTGTTGTACCCGAATTGCGTAGGTGACAAGAAAAAGCTGGGCACCACATTGGAATTGCTGCAATGG
The DNA here is from genome assembly GCF_003073215.2 of Triticum urartu. Taxonomy (NCBI): domain Eukaryota; kingdom Viridiplantae; phylum Streptophyta; class Magnoliopsida; order Poales; family Poaceae; genus Triticum; species Triticum urartu. The sequence continues at coordinate 497,506,084 of NC_053027.1, read as the reverse complement.
AAGGCAGAGAATGGTGTATCTGACAAGGGATTTGGAAAGTTGCTGGTAATGATAAAGGATATGCTTCCAAAGGACAACGAATTGCCCGAGAGTACATACGAAGCAAAGAAGGCTGTCTGCCCTCTAGGGTTAGAGGTGCAGAAGATACATGCATGCCCTAATGATTGCATCCTCTACCGCGGTGAGTACGAGGATTTGAACGCTTGCCCGGTATGCGATGCATTGCGCTATAAGATCAGCCGCAATGACCCTGGTGATGTCGAGGGCGAGTGCCCCAGGAAGAAGATTCCTGCCAAGGTGATGTGGTATGCTCCTATAATACCACAGTTGAAATGTTTGTTCCAAAACAAAGAGCATGCCAAGGCGATGCGATGGCACAGAGAAGACCGTAAGAAAGCCGGAAAATTGAGAGTACCCGCTGACGGGTCGCAGTGGAGAAAAATCGAAAGAAAGTATGGGAAGGAGTTTGCAGATGACGCAAGGAGCATATGGTTTGGTCTAAGCGCAGATGGCATTAATCCTTTTGGGGAGTGGAGCAGCAACCATAGCACCTGGCCTGTGACTCTATGTTTGTATAACCTTCCTCCTTGGTTGTGCATGAAGCGGAAGTTCATTATGATGCCAGTGCTCATCCAAGGCCCTAAGCAACCCGGCAACGACATTGATGTGTACCTAAGGCCATTAGTTGAAGAACTCTTACAACTATGGAATGGAACAGGTGTACGTGCGTGGGATGAGAACATGGGGGAAGAATTTGACCTAAAGGCGTTGCTGTTCGTGACCATCAATGATTGGCCTGCTCTCAGTAACCTTTCAGGACAGACAAACAAGGGATACCGCGCATGCACGCACTGTTTGGACGATACCGACAGTATATATTTGGCTAATTGTAAGAAGAATGTGTACCTGGGACATCGTCGATTTTTTCCGAGCAGGCATCCCGTAAGAAAGAAAGGCAAGCATTTCAAAGGTGAGGTGGATCACCGGACGAAGCCTCGCCACCGTACTGGTGCTGATGTACATGATATGGTCAAGGATTTGAAGGTGGTCTTTAGAAAGGGTCCTGGTGGACAACCTGTTCCGAATGACGCTGACGGACGCGCACCCATGTGGAAGAAGAAATCTATATTTTGGGACCTGCCCTATTGGAAAGACCTAGAGGTCCGCTCCGCAATCGACGTGATGCACGTGACGAAGAATCTTTGTTTGACCCTGCTTGGCTTCTTGGGCGTGTATGGGAAGACAAAAGATACACCTGAGGCACGGGAGGACCAACAACGTATGCACGGAAAAGACGACATACATCAGGGTCATGCAAGCTACGCTCTTACCAAAGAAGAGAAGGAAATCTTCTTTGAATGCTTGCTCAGTATTAATGTATCATCTGGCTTCTCGTCGAATATAAAGGGAATAATAAACATGGCAGAGAAAAAGTTCCAAAACCTAAAGTCTCATGACTGCCACGTGATTATGACGCAACTGCTTCCGGTTGCATTGAGGGGGCTTCTACCGGAAAATGTTCGATTAGCCATTGTGAAGCTATGTGCATTTCTCAATGCAATCTCTCAGAAGGTAATCGATCCAGAAATCATACCAAGGTTAGAGAATGATTTGGTGCAATGTCTTGTCAGTTTCGAGTTGGTGTTCCCACCATCCTTCTTCAACATCATGACGCACGTCCTAGTTCACCTATGCGAAGAGATTAACGTTTTGGGTCCTGTATTTCTACACAATATGTTCCCCTTTGAGAGGTTCATGGGAGTCTTAAAGAAATATGTTCATAACCGTGCTAGGCCAGAAGGAAGCATCTCCAAGGGCCATGAAAATGAGGAGGTCATTGAGTTTTGTATTGACTTTATTCCTGACCTTAAGCCGATTGGTGTTCCTGAATCGCGGCATAAGGGCAGACTGGATGGAAAATGCACGCTAGGAGGGGAACAAATAATATGTATGGATGGACATTCTCTCACTGAAGCACACTACACAGTTCTACAGAATTCCACCTTGGTGGCTCCGTATATGGATGAACACAAGAATTTGCTACGCTCCAAACACCCGGAGCGGTCTGATGACTGGATTACACGTGAACAAACCAGGAGTTTCGCCAGCTGGTTGCAAACACGTACCATGCATGATGCCTCTATTGAAGATGACCTGTACTTGCTGTCCCAGTTACCATCTTCGAATATAATGACTTTCAAAGGGTATGAGATAAATGGTAATACATTTTACACGATCGCCCATGATAAGAAGAGTACCAACCAAAACAGTGGTGTCCGCTTTGATGTAGAAACCAAGACGGGAAAGGAAACATATTATGGTTATATACAGGACATATGGGAACTTGACTATCGACGTGGTTTGAAGGTCCCTTTGTTTCGGTGCAAATGGGTCAATATGACATGAGGTAGAGTAACGGAAGACCCGCAGTACGGAATGACAACAGTGGATCTCAACAATCTTGCGTATGCAGACGGACCATTCGTCCTAGCCAATGATGTGGCACAGGTTTTCTATGTGAAGGACATGTCTACCAAGCCGAGAAAAAGAAAAGATAAGGAAGCGAATGCATTGTACGATGAGCCAAAGCGGCACATAGTTCTTTCTGGGAAGATAAACATCGTGGGAGTGGATGACAAGACAGACATGTCAGAAGATTATGAAAAGTTTGATGAAATTGCTCCATTCACAGTGAATATTGACCCGAGCATCCCGTTAAATGATGAAGATTTTCCATGGTTACAGCGCAAAGGGACACACGCGAAGAAAAGTTTCACACCCAAAGATCTGGGATGTGATCGGCTTCACTATCATCACTTTCTTCTGTGTTCCACACCCAGGAGGGAATCTCTATAATAGTTAGGGTAGTTATGTGTTTTGGCATTTGAAACGCGCAGAAATTTTATGTGCAAACAAATTCTTTCATGCCTTTATTGATTTTTAAAGTTAAGTCATTCACAAACTAGTGATTCACACTAATTTCAAATAATTCAAAATTTAAACTATTCAAATTTGAAAACTACGGGCACTAACCGAAAGTTTGTAATTTTTGTACCTAAAGCAAAAATATTCACAAAGAAACTCTAAATACACAAAAAACAACTCAAAAAATAAATAAAGCAAAAAAATAAAAAAAGCCCGCCTACTGGGCCAGAGCGGCCTGCATACGACTAGAAACCCAACCTGTTGTTGGGCCAGGATGCAGACCCGCAAAGGCCCAGTAGGCCCACAGGACAGCACAGAACATGTAGGCCCAGTAGGCCTGCTTTGGAGAGGAGCTCGAGAGAGCTACCGCACAGGGGGTTATAAACCAGTGCGGACGCCCCTCGGCTAGCAAGGTGGGACTAAACTTGCCGCACCGTACCTGCGCCAGCACACCCCCTTTAGTACCGGTTCGTGGCACCAACCGGTACTAAAGGGGGGGCCTTTAGTACCGGTTGAAGCCACCACCCGGTACTAAAGGGGGTGCGCTTCCCGCCGCTTGGCCTGGCCAAAACAGGACTTTAGTACCGGTTGGTGGCTCCAACCGGTACTAAAGGTCCATCATATATAACTAAACACTTCAAAAATTTCAGTTTCTCATCTGCCCCGTCGCCCGCCGCGCCCCCGTCTCCATATCCCTCTCGTCACCGCCCCCGTCGTCGCCGCCCCGTCGTCCCCGTCCCCGTCGTCGCCGCTCGTCGTCCCCGTCCCCGTCGTGACCGCCGCCCCGTCCCGGCCCGTCCCACGTCGTCCCCGTCCCTGTCATCACCGCCCCGTCCCCGTCGTCGCCGCCCCGTCCCTGTCCCCGTCGTCGCCATCCCCGTCGTCGCCGCCCCGTCGCCGTCCCCGTCGTCGCCATCCCCGTCGTCGCCGCCCGTCGCCGTCCCCGTCGCCACCCCCCGTCGCCTCTCGCCTTGCCGGTGAGCACACACACACATACATTTTTTTAGTTTTTTAGTTATAGAAATAGTTATAAAAAAGTTAGAAATTTTTCTTTTTTTAGTTATAGAAATAGTTACGTATATAGCATTGTTAGAAATGTTAGAATTGTTAGAAATTTTTCTGTTTTTTTAGAAATAGTTATAAAAAAGTTAGAAATTTTTCTTTTTTTAGTTATAGAAATATTATACAAATGTTAGTTATATATATAGAAATGTTATAAATTTTTTTCTTCTGTTTTTTAGTTATAGAAATATTAGAAATGTTAGTTATATAGCATTGTTAGAAATGTTATAGAAATGTTAGAAATTTTAGTTATCAAAATCCAATCATTAAAAAAATGTTACTTTTTGCGGGCATATAGCTAGTATTTGTTCTCGACGATGTCCGGCCCGCATCCTCGCCGTCGACCCGTCCGCGACGACGTCCGGCTGACCCATGTCCGGGACTGGGCTCCGCCGGGCTGGCACTGGGAGGTGCTGCCTGGAGGGGCGCGCCGCTTGATGAGGAACCCGGCCCCGGGTCCCATCGTCGACCCTGATCTCGTTTGATGGCGTTCGCGTGGGCCAGTTTCGGTGCGGAGGGAGCCGGCCCCGCCGGAGGTGGTACGTAGCCGTATCAGGGAGGAGGACGAGCACGTCCATCGCTACATGGTTGCGTTAGAGGGCGGCAGGTTCTCCAATACCTGGCAGTTTCTTCAGGGATCTCACTTCAGCTATGATCCTGTGAGGGTTCCTTTTCTTTGGGTGTCCACCGCCCACGCCGCAGAAACCGCGAGTGTCCTAGATTCTTCTGTAGTATTCGATCTTTATTAGCTACCTAGCCAGTGATGTATTCGATATATAATATTCGAGACGGTGTATTCGAGATTATATATTATTCGAGACGATGTATTCGATATTATATCTATTATTCGAGACGATGTATTCGAGATTATATATTATTCGAGACGATGTATTCGAGATTATATCTATTATTTGAGACGATGTATTCGAGATTATATCTATTATTCGAGACGATGTAATTTGAATACTAAATTGTTTTATATTTATTTTGGATTAGTTAAATAAAAGCTATGGCGGACAATACCGGCAGAGAGGGAGAACAGGCCCTGTTCGATATGATACGCCATCCTCGCGGGCCAGATGATGATCAGAATGAAGAAGATTATGACGGCTCCGAATTTCTAAACAACACCGGGGAGGGTGATATGATATTCGATCGCGACGACCGAATTGATGAAGTCATGAACTATGATTATGATGATGACGAAGAAAATGTTGATCTTGAAACAACAAAGACCGGCGAGGTATATATATTTATATAAGCAGGCATCTGGTGATCATCACATGTTTTAAATGACTTGAAGGTATATTAACGAATCGATCTTTCTTCTTTGAGCCATCCGGATCGAGCAAATCTTCAGGCAACAGGACAAAACGAGGCCCGAACAAAAAGTTGAAGGAGGGCGTAAAGTACAATATCGAGGCAATCAGACCTAATGGCGAACCATTAGCGCCTAAGAAGATTGCGGACAAGTTCGTTCGTCAGTGCGGAGTTCTTGTGAAGGACCAACTCCCGATCTCCCTTCAAGAATGGAGAGAGCCAGCAAAGCCACGTCCAGATCTTACTTTTGTCGACGATAGACAAAAGGTCTGCTTTGGGATACTCTCATGGAACATTTCACCCTACCAGATCATTTCACAGAAGCAGATGTGCAGAAAGTCAAGGACGCTGCTCTTAGGAAGATGGCGGTTGCATTCAAGAACCACATGAATCGTGAATGGGACAAGTACGTCAAGGGAGGAAGGAAGACTCCAGTATTCGAGGGAACACTAGAGAAGCAAAGTGCTCATTGGGACGATTTTGTGAAATTCAAGGATTCGGAATTAGCTAAGGAACGGTCAAGAATAAACAAGAAGAATGCCGAAAAAAAGGATAAGTTCCATAAGCTGGGGCCAGGTGGCTACGCGGTGGCAATGCCTAAGTGGGATAAGTCTAAGAAAGAGATGGAGGATGCAGGTGTCACTCCGGTTACTAGGATCTGGCCCCCCAGGTGTAGGACTTGGTTCTATGCGCATGGGGGGAGTTGGACCCGAAGACAGGAAAAGTTTCGACGAAGGCATGTCTGAACGGAGCCGACGATGCGATACTTGTTGCAATAGAAGAGGCTCGATCGGGGGTGTTCCAGCCCAACAGAGAGAACGACGAGCTTACGCGTGCCCTGGGAAATCCTGAACACCCGGGAAGAACACGAGTCAAGGGCGCTATTCCGTGGTATGAGGGGTTTTCGGACTGGAACGCCGACTACAGAACCCGTGCGAGAAGGAAGATTGCGGAGGAGAAGAAGAGGAAGATGGATGAGGAGCAGAGGAAGCTGGACTATGAACGCCTTCAAGACCTAGAATCAGCGCACGCGGACTTAGCAGTCAAATTCCAGCGGCAGCAGGAGCAGATCAACTCACTTAGCCAGCAAAGGGGGTCTCAGCAGCTGCAGCAGCTAGCGGATGATCCAGCATTGGATAGCACCGCCCCATCCATGCCGAGAAGCAGCGTGGGTTCCGCCCCGGGCGATGCAATGCTGGATAGATACCCCGTGGATGACATCATGGAGAACACTAACTGCGAGCTACACTTCAAAATGAAGAACATATCCATGAAGGTGGCGGACGCCGTTGCTTTTACAAATCCCCCCGAGGCAACCTTCCATTGCAACCCGATTCCAGTGGGCTATGCTCGTGTCTTGGTTGATGAGGTGGTGGACCCATATTCGGGGTTACAGCTTGACATTCCTGTAGGTGACGACGAGCACACATTGGGAGAGGCCATACATCGTGTCATCCTATGGAGAAAGGATTGCATCGTCTTTCGAAGGCCACCGACACCGCGTCACCCGACTCCTCGTCGAAGTCCGCCACCGAGTCAGCAGACTCCCGCTCCTCCAAGTCCACCAACGCGTCAGGCCACTCCTCCTCCTCCAAGTCCGGCAAAGTGTCAAGCCACTCCTCCTCCAAGTCCGACACAGCGTCAGACGTCCACTCCTCCAAGTCCGGCACAACTTCAGGCCACTCCTCCTCCAAGTCTGGCACAGCTTCAGGCCACTCCTCGTCCAACTCAGCCACGTCAGCCGTCTCCGCCGCCTAAGCAATCTCAGAAGAGACACCCCGCAGCTATGGTGCGTAGCGGTACGAGTCGAGGTAGTATAGGAAGTACATGCGGAGGCAAGCGATATAAATATGGTCCAAGCCTCGCGCCTCTTTCGCAGAGGCCTTATGACAAGTCCGAGGAGGAAAACGCAGCCATATCGAAGTCTGAGGTGGAAGCCCATTTTGCACCGAAACCGCCACCGCCGCTAAGGGAGAAAGTGCCTGAGGAAACGATTGACCACTTCATTCGTATGGCTCAACCACCAGCTCCGAAGCCTGTTGACACAAACTATGAGCGCCACATCAGGAAGTTAAATCGAGCACGTCTACAGAGGGAGGCGAGCTCGAGCTCGAGCAAACAACAAGCAGCTGTCAAAAAATGCGGGAAAACCGTTCCCCAGCTGGGAGAACAGGCGGCGCAATCGATCCCCTCGCATGTTGTGCCAACAACACGTGAGAGTACGCGCGTCCAATATTATTGTGGGCAAAAAGGTTATGTTCCCGAGGTGGGCAATGTGGTAATAACCGAGGAGCATATAATGCAGGCTGAAATTCTCAATATCACTGTTGGACAACTCCTCAAGATCGAGCCCATGCCTGTGCTTAGAGAGGAGGAAATACAACAGAAATATGTCCGGGGCGAACCTTTGGTCAAGCCAGACGAGGTCAAGAAGCTCCCAACGAGAATGTATGAATTGCATCAATGGTACATGGACATTACCAAAAGTTCCAATCGAGAGTCCCTCATGGTGGAAGTCAAGAAGGATCATTACTACCATCAGAAAGCTGTGGCCGTTGAGTATAATGAACTGTTTCAGTTATACAATCAAGACGCACTCGACAAATCTATCGTCAGTTGCTATTGTCTGTAAGTGATTTCTTTCTGTAATTTAAGTCTCAAGCTAGCTGTAGTGATTCTTTTGATCAATCATTACCTGTAATTATCCTCACTATATTCTTTTCTGGGGTATTATGCAGGATGAAGATGTATGAAATGAAAAAAGGTGGACGCTATGGCATTGGGTTCATTGACCCAAACACCGTTAATGAATACACATGGAAAATAGATGCATATCATGCAAAGCATGTAGAGGACAGCATGCTAGAGTTCTTGAAGCGCCTTAAATACAATGAAGATATACTACTTCCTTATAACTTCCAGTGAGTCACACTGTCTTGTACTACAAATTCTCTGTTTTTGCCTACTAGCTAGCTACATGTTTTTGCTTATATATGCCCGCTTAATTAATTAAGACATGCAAACGTGTGTGCATGCAGATTTCACTGGATCTTGTGTATCATTAAAGTTGACGCCGGAACAGTTGAAATACTGGACTCACTACTCAAAATAAAAACTGACTATAACAATTTGTTTGGGATAGTCAACAGGTAATTTCAATCATTATTAAACTATATATCTCAGCCTATTTAGTTCGTCATTTCATGATATGAACTATTTAATAACCCATTTATTCATTTTCTTTGTCGGCGGACAGGGCTTGGGCAAGGTTCATCAGCGTCACTCCAGGCGAATGGAAAGAAAAGCTGAAATGGTTTCGACCCAAGGTAAGTAATTAAGTAGTACTAGCTAGCTAGCTAGCTAGCTGCCATCTCTTTAATTATCATGCTTGATTAATTATTATCTGGTCAAATTCCATTCTCGTAAAGGCCCTTCAGCAGGCGCAGGGGACTGATCTGTGTGCATACTGCGTTTGCGAGAACATTCGCATGATGGCGTCCGAAATGAGCAGATCTCAAAGACAGGAATGGGTACGTTTGTCAGAACACTATTCACAATTTTTACACCATTATCGATATCTAGTCACACAACTAATACACATGCATATTGATCTCCTTCTTAACAGTTCACAGAGGTGCGGGACAAACTCCTAGAAACGGAGCGCGTAAAAGCACTTCAAGAGGAAATAGCGGGATGTTTGCTCGACCAGGTCATAGATCCGAAGGGAGAATACTATTACCCGCTACCGCCCCCATGAACCACTTTCAATTGTCATCGTTCCCCGAAGGCACCAATTAGGCTAATGCCACTGGCTCCGAAGGGAACATTGTAGGAGAAATTGTATATAGCTAGCTAATTGTATATATATATATACATGTGTGTATGTCCGAATTAATTAATATGGTGGTTTTTGTGAGACATTTGATGATATATATATGACCGGTTCTACTAGAAATTATATATATATGCATAATGTGTACAATGTGTAGTATCGTAAAATACCAGCAAACGAAAAAGAATTAAATGGAAAACACAAAATTAAATGAAAAAGAAATCATAAACCCACCCCCCAACATTTTAATACCGGTTGGTGTCACCAACCGGTACTAAAGGGCT